>NC_036259.1:4885876-5003155 GCF_002742605.1 Olea europaea var. sylvestris | reverse complement strand
TTCACCAAGTGGGTAGAGGCGGTACCTTTGAAAGAGATCACCCAAAAGAATGTCATAGAGTTTATCCGTGATCACATCATTTATAGGTTTGGAATTCCACAAACGTTGATGGTAGATCACGGAACATCTTTGAATGGGGATCAAGTGAACAAATTTTTGAGCGAGTTTGGGGTTAAATTAGTAAAGTCCACACCATATTACGCTCAATCCAACGGACAAGCAGAATCTTCTAATAAGATTCTAAAAAATATCATCAGAAAGATTATAGATGAAAATACCAGAAATTGGTACGAATGTCTGAATAAGGCCTTATGGGCTTATAGAACATCACCTCGGTCAAGTACCAAAATTACTCCTTTCCAACTTACTTATGGACAGGAGGCCGTTTTGCCTATGGAAATCAACGTGCGATCGATTAGAGTGTGCTTGCAATATAAGTTAAATGATGATGAGTATACCAAATCACTAGTTCAAAATTTATTGGGGTTGGACGAATTAAAGTTGGACGTCTTAGATAGATTGCAAGTTCAAAAACAAAGAATGGCTAAGTTTTATAATAAAAAAGTCATAGCCAAGTCGTTCAGCCTGGGCGAATTAGTTTGGAAGACGATACTCCCTTTGGATAGCAAGGATCCAAAGTACGGGAAGTGGTCGCCCAATTGGGAAGGACCATACAAAGTAAATAGTGTGTTGCCCAATGGAGCATATCATTTGGAAGATTTAGATGGCACCAAGCACGTGAGATTCATCAATGGCAAATATTTGAAAAAATATGTTCCTTCTTTATGGAAAAGTGAACAGATAAAAGTGTAATCAAAACATGTTGAACGATTAAGGATAAAAAGGTCAGAGCGAAGTACGTTCAAATAAATTCCTTTATTATCAAACGTTCATTACAAAGTTGCAAGATACAAATAATAGATGCTCTACAAGCTATAATTAAAAGTAAGCTAATCTCACGGTCGATCGCCAAGTAAGAGGGTGGACTGGCCTCGCACCGCCTTCCTAAATGCATCGCTGCAATGGCGGGCAAAGAGGCTGAGAAGCACTCTCAGCAAGCAAGGTGACCCGCAAGCATCCCAAAAATTACCTTCTATCATCAAACCCCTTATAAAGAACAAAGAGACGATGGGAAGAACTTTGATGGGAAAAACTTCGCTGCTGGCCAAAAAATATTTCCTATATCTCCTATACCAAAGGTGACATCAAGACAAGTAGTAAAATGGGCGGACCAAACAATCCATTTTTATAAAAGACGAAGGTTGTGGATTGATTGTCAAAATGCCAAATAATGGCAGCAAATTGGTTTTGAAGAAGAGAATGAAAATGAAAATGAAGATGGAAGATGGAAAGTGTGAAGCATACGTGCATTTATAAGGGGGTGGAGATGAAGAGACAGAATATGAGCGGCCACATTCTGCCTAGTAAATGGAATTAAGTAGCCCAAAATCTTGGAAAAAGAGATGGAAATATCAAGAGAAAATGTGCAAGATTTTTAGCACAAAGCAGTTAAATGCTTGAAAGATTGGTGATTAAAAGACAAACGTCAAATAAATGCACAAGAAGTTAACATAGATGTTCATTAATGATGTACAAGGTTACAAAGGGAAAGTCAAATGCGAAATTACAAAAAGAAAAAGTTAAGGCGTTATATGTCTTAATTACAATCCGCCCCATACCGAACGAATTCTTTCCCTAAGTTTTTCCCAGTCCTCGTTCTGCCGAGAGGAAGTGATGTTCAATTCGGCCACGACATCATCATCAACTTCCAACTTCTTGTACTGCTCGACCAAAGACTTAGTTCGCTCAATTCCTTGGGAGGTGTTACGCTTTTTAGCAGCCATTCTCGTCGTGCAGTCGTCCATTTTGGCTTGAAGTTCCTTCATCTGAGCAGCCAAACTAGCCATCAAAAAATCTTCAATCATGACTTCGGAAGAGATTTCTTTCAACTCATCCTTAGCTTTGTTGATCTCCAGGAGCAAAGACTCTTTTTCAGATACGACGCGAAGATATTGAGTACTTTTGGCCTTCAGTTCAACATTCTTGACCAGCAAGGAGAGGACCTCAGAATGGATAACTTTCAACGTCGCTTTAAAATTAGTAGAAAGATTGAGCGATAGAAGTGTCAGTGCTTGCTCCAACTTTGCATTCAAATACTCAAGCTTATCCTTATGTCTGGCAGCACTAGCCTTACCAATGTCCATATCTATGAAGGACACGTACCCAAATATCGACTGCTAGAGGAACTTCATATCTTCCTCTGAAGAAGTAGCAGAACGACCAGCTGGAGCAGGGCGAGATGTCTTGACTTGCCCCTAGGAAGCGACAAGTCTTGGATGGAACGCACAATCTTATCGGCATCCTGCAAAGAAAATTGTCAATATTGAAGATTTTCACTACAACGAACAAGATGGAAATAAAAGTGAAGCAAAGATTACCTCATCTATAATCTTGGAAGATGGCATATCCCCAGCCAAGTTTGCCACCTGTGGCTCCACCATTCGTGAGGACTTCCCCTTGTCTAAGCAAGAAGATATTGCCACAACGAGCAGACTCATAGGAGCATCTGCAGAACTCAGAAGTAACAAATCAGAAACCAATAGCACAAGCAAAGGTAAAGCATTAAAAAACTGAATTACCTTCTGCTTCGATGTTTGGGGGGTTGACGCCCTGGGAAGAAGGTGGCTCATCCATTGGTTGTGATGAGGATTCTGGGATTGAAAATGTCTCTTTAAGTGTAGTCCCTTCATCAGTTGGTTTGGATGAAGCAGCCTCAGCAGAAGATGATGGAGCAGGAGTTGTCGACACCAAGGCCTTCAAAGGAGAGGCTGAGCTTTTCTGAGAAATCCAAATAAACTATCAGCACACAGAAAAGTTTCAAGTATGGAAAAGTATGCTTGTGAGTAAACCAATTTAATTACCTTCCTCCTGATGATAAGTGGGGTATCATTATCATCATCGACATCATCCTCCAGAATAGGAGATGCTGAGGCTGGCCGTTTGCGGCTCGGGGCACTTTTGGCTGCAGTAGGCTTGGCAGGGAGAGAAGAAGATGGACGAGCAGACTGTTTAGCGCGACGACGAGGAGAAGAACTCCGGATGGACAAAGGGGTGACTAAAACAGGAGGAGGGGAAGAAATGCTTGGCTGGTTCAGTGAATGAAAGGCACAATTGGCATCAGTCGAAAACAATCTGTGCTTCACTGACGGTCAGAGTTGTTCAAAAAGGGGATGGATGACACAGCTAGAATTGAAGGGGGCTAATGAAAAATGACTCGTCAAAAGAAGATTGCGAGCATTGATAGTATCTGCCTCCGCCTTATTAATGATATGGAAGCGGTCTATCAAGTTCCTTGAATAGCAAGGAGGAACAGGCCAGGTTTGGCCGAAACCAAGTTGGCGAGCAAAAAATTGGGGAGCATATATTTCTACCCCAGCCTTGGCATTGGTCCCAGTCAAAATATCATGAAATAACTTCCTCCCGGTTAAAAACTGGATCCAAATGAGCAGAGAGGTGATCGCGCTGTCTATAGTGGAGGGAGGATGCACATAGTTTGGAGTCAAAAAGGGAGGAAAAGGAAAGAAGGAAGGGATTGAATTCAAAGAATAAAAGAATGAAAAAATGTCCCTTCTAGACATATTTACAGGAGCCAGGGGCTCAATGGCTAACCCATAGCAGCTAGCAGAAGGACGAGAAAATGATGGAGCACCAAGCAATGGAAAATAGGATCTCAACCACATTTGAGTGAACCAAAGAGGTCCACTGTCAGTGGGAGATGCACCATTCTTCAATTGAGATTGAAGAGAAGTCATGCCTCTATAGAGGGCAGCCAAAAAGAAAGAACATAAATTCAAAGGCCTACCATGCGCCAATTCGTGCGCTATGGGTAAATAGCTTAGGGAGGGCTTTATGCTTGGTACGCACAAAACATATTTACAAAGCCAAACCAGAAGAAAGGCCACTCACTCAGTATGGGAAGGCTTAGCGCTCGAATGGTTATGAAGGGTTTGCAGGTTTGAATAAAACTCGGTGAGGTTTTTACCAAACTTTGGGGCGCCACCAGAAACCAAGATACCAGAAAAAATGGTATCACCCAAAGGTGGCAAATTCACTAGGGCCCCAACATCCCTTAAAGTAATAGACATGGGGCCAAGAGGGAAAACAAAGGTATTATACTCCGAAGACCAAAAACTTAAAGCGATCGAAAAAAAGTGCTGAATCAAAAGTAGGGGGTTGAAGAGAAATTTCTAACAAATCAGAAATCCTAGCATTATCAAAAAGTACCTTAGTACGACCATGGTTCACAAGGCGAGCATGCCACCTACGAAAAATTACATCAGATTTAAGCCAAGTGCGAATACCACTTTCGCGAAGTGGCCCCAGCGGCAGAGAGTTTAGAAATGGAGGGCCTTGAGTACAAGGAAACAGCTGGCCCACCGCCGCTTGTTCGACTGCTTCTGCATTGTTGAAGAAAGGACCTAGGTAGAAGTCATTGAGTTCGACATTGGCAGGTGCGAGAAAGTTTGGAGTTATGTATGGACGATTAAAGAGTTTCTGAAAGTCTTCAAAACTAAAGGAGTCGCCAGATTGAGATTGTGAAGTAGCCATTAGGGACGAAACAGAGTTTTTCAGAGTTACGTAGCAGGGAAGCAAAGAGATGAACAGTAAAATTGTGAGAGAGAAGCGCGAAAAAAGTGAGGCGTGATTTAATGGTGCAGTGAAATGGCGTATTTGGGGGTTATAAGGGTTTGCAAAACACCGCACCTTTCCAAGCTATGAAAGAAAATAATGATTGAAATTTTTGGAAATTTCGAATGTTGTTGGAAACACAAAGTGAATATGGCAAAATTTAATAATTGGTATTAATTCTGCCATATTGGGGGGTAATTGTTGACACATAAAAATTCAGCCCAAATCGAACGGCTCAAGGAATGAAGCCCAATTGGAGGATTCCCAAATCGTATAGCCCAAAGAACGAAGCCCAATCAGACAATTCAGGATGAAAGCCCAAATAGGGAGGCCCATGAACGCGATAACACCATCGCCCAAGCTTGCAAGTCACTCAAGATCTGAGCGAATAGAGTGCCATGCAGTCGCCCAGAGCTGCTACTCTATTCTCGCCCAAACCTTCGAGTCGCCCAAGGCCTTAGCAAACATGAAGTGTTGTGGTTATCAAGAAGCGCAGTTATCAAAGCAGTTATTAAAGCAGCCTTATCACGTTTCACGATTCAAGGAATTCAATTGAATACGGTTGAACGACAAAGAGTAATGGCAGCAGTTAGAAAAGGCAGTTCCATGACAAGTTGGCCATTACGAGAAAAGTGGGCAGTTATAGAACGATCAAACAGTTTTTAGGCGGTTGATCACAAAGAGATCATCCAGGGAGTATAAAAGGAAGAAAAGACATAGAGCAAAAGACCCCGAATCAAAAACTCTCGAATAGAGAACATATAATTTTAAATTTCTTAGTTTAGATTTAAACACTTCTTTCAATAACTCGTGTGCTTGTACCCCTTAGAGGCATTCTGTTTTTACTTTTCGATTGTAAAGTCATCGCCAATAAAGAACACCCCTTTTTGGGACTTTGCAGTCTCAAGAGGTTTGTCCCTTACACAATCGTCTGATCCCTTTTTAATTGTTAGCGATGAACCCGCGCGAAATAGGTCCATTTATTTTGTGTTTCAATTTTGAGTTTTAAATTATTTACACCTTTATATTTCATATTTTAAGTGTGTTCGGAGTTTTTACTAAAAATACTTAAACTGTCAAAAACGTATTTTGAGTTTTATGTTATAAACTGAACCTTGTTTTCAAATATATATTTTCACAAATATCAGGTTAAATAAGTTTTGAATGTTTTGTAAAATTGAAAGTTTTGAAGATAGTAATAAAGGTACCCTACAATTCTCTTAAAAGAATTCAAGAAAACGAATTTTATTGACATTGTTATGAGAAAGGTCTAGTCCTTTACATCATATCTAATAATTAAAACTAGAGTGTAAATCATGACTCACGTATTTGTCAAGTTGAATAGTAACACATGCTTGTACACAGGATGTAGAAACATTGTTGCGGAAGCTCTCTCCAATGATCTTCAATTCGGTGTTTTTGGGGCTCAATCCAACGTACCTTTCTCTATCAACATCAAAACCAACAGGCTCCAATCCACAACCAATATAATTCACCTTGGTTGCTATTTAATTTTACTCACGTAGGACAAGAAACGGTGATGATTTTTTGCCACAAAGACTAGGAGAAAATACCACAAAAGTAGACTATGAAGGAACCACCAATTACACAAAATAAACAAGCGTTTTGGACACTTCTAGGGGCTTTTTCACAACTTCAAGAGGCAGCCAGGATTCTCCTTTTTCTCACACAACCCCCCCCCCCCACACACACACACACAAATCATACTAGAAAGTGGCTAGGGTTATTATCTTATATATAGTATAGGGTTAGGCTTTAATTTAGACCTCTAAGGGACTTAAACGGGCCAAGATTCAAGCCATTCAAGAGGGAATACAATTGGATCGGGTGGAGCTCATGGACTTGATTGTTGGACTTATTTCATTCATCGGCCTATGCCTATAAAATAATTAACCCACGTTAACATCATAGCCTAGGATTTATTGGGTATCAAAAACCCAACAAATCTCTACCTTGATGTCCATCTGTAAGCAATCAAAACACACAGTTAGCACTTGCATAATCAAAGTAGCCAATAAAATTGGATCATAAACATTACCTCGTGTTTCCAACCTAAAACACATACCATACCTGTTCCATGTACTCACCAAGGACTAAGGTCAAGAACACCGAAGCAGGAACAAATATTCACAGTGAACAGAGTAAATAAAAATGAGATGATGATATATTATAGGATATCTCACATAGATCTTTTCAGAAACACGTTTAGATAGAACCACAGATTAACATTAAATTAATCAAACACACGGACAACCACATATGCAACAAATGTATAAATGACCCACGAAAAGATCTCACCACACTTATCCTATCCCATTCTGTGTTGCTCACACCTCGAGAATACATATCTCATCTCATAGCCCACCATACTTACTAGACTGATCACATAACTCATGTCTAACTAACAGGTCACAATAGATCCTAAGTCTATAGGATAATCATCTATCACCACACCACTTCTCCCAACTTAAGTGAATAATGGGTCTCTACCTAACAGAAGTGATAAAAGTATATCTCTCATACTCCACCTGATCAGTGTCTCTTTAATGATAAAGGATTCTAGACATTTAATCACCTCTCCACTCTGTATCTAAATGTCACACAACACATCCCCGGTACAAACCACAACGTACCCCTAGGCATCTAAACTCCACCCACAAAAGGACATACACCACACTGTAAATGCATTCTAACCCACTATGCATGTAAACAATTATACCAAGTAATCGTATTGTCTCAAATTCATGCAAATGCACATATCAAATACATTGAAATGTAGCATATAATCATACAACAAATTAGACGATCACACACATGCAGAAAGGATCACACATAAATGTACATGCAGTAACTAGGTTTACTCTCAATTAACCTCACTAAGGTCATCACTCGACCCTAAAACCAAATTTGCCTCACCTCTCATCTTACTCTTCCACTTATCTTTCTTCTTAAGACAATCCCTAATAAAGTGCTCAGACTTACCGTAACTATACACCTTCTACCACTATACTTGTCTCATCTCTTGCCCTTCTTCTTACTACCCTCATCACTTGAATCACAACCGTCTTGAGTTCTGCCTAAATTTATTTGCTTAAACTTCATCATACTCATCATCATATGTAACTTACCACTCATCTTATCCTCTTTTTCAGCTTAATCTCCATCTTTTTACTCCTAAGTGAGTCTATGACAATCTCGGGCATTGAGATGTCCCTACCATACTTAATACATTTTTAACCTCTTTATATGAACAAGGCATGAAATTAAGCAAGATAATAGCCTTATATGTTTCAGGTACATTTTCATCACAATTAATGATATCTTGAACTAACTTGTTAAAGACATTCAGATTGTCGTCAAGATCCTTTGAATGATCTATTTTAAAACTAAAAAAATCTTTCAAGCAAGTACAATTTGTCAGGAGTAGACTTAAGCAAATATAAGTCATCCGACTTTTTCCAAAATTCTTTAGTAGAATCAAGTTTTTCTACTTTTCTCAAAATAGTATCAGATAAGTGTAAATGATTGAAGTGAACCCAACAAACATGATTTGCAAACTCCACCAAACACCAAGAACTTAACGGCCTTGTGTTTCAATTTTCAGTTTTGAACTTTGAGTTCATTTTTAGCTTTATGTTTTGAGAGTTTGTTTTTAGATTACTAACAATACGTTTTGTTTGTCATTCTGAAAATCTATTTCTAAAAATAGAAAGCTTAAAAGGCATCCTGATTTTGAACCTTGAGAACAGGGTTAATTTAAGAGGAAGGGATGTCATGGCCCACTTTATTTACTTTTATTTTGTCTAATTGGGCTTGTATTATTAGTGGGATAGCCCATAGCCCTTTAACTTGATGGTTTTTATTTTTATTTTTTTGTTCTATATAAGGTTGTATTGAAAAGCTTTGGGAAAAGGATGAATTGATTAATTGAATCGTGGCCTGCTGCCATTCTTCTTCCCTCTTCCTCTTCCCTTCTTCTTCTTAATAGTTAAGGTACTATAATCCCTCTTCTCTTACTTTTCTAAATTTGCTTTATCTCATTTTCTCTGAATCTGCATCGTTGTTGTTGTTGTTGTTGTTGTTCTTCTTCTTCTTCTTCTTCTTCTTCTTTCAATCTGAATTCTTTATTTTCTTCTCTAAATTTGTCCGTCCTTTCTTTATTCACATTTCCCTACATTATAATTTTCTTTGCTGTTTATATTTTGTCATTTCATTGTAATTCAGTTCAATCAATCAAGTTTTACAGCTTGGATTATTAATCCTCATCTGAATTGTACTATTTTGTGTTAAATTGAGTTGTATATTTTGCTGGTTTTGGTTGGAAACAATCCAACCATAACAGTCTCTTTGATATAATTTTTTTCATAATAGATTTTGTATAAAGTGATTGTTTGGAACATGTGAAGAAAGGAAATTATTTTACCTAAAAAATGTATGATTGAAAATGAATTTGAATAAAAACAAGTTTTAAAAAATCTATACCAAATACGGACATAGTAGCGGTAGTCTATTTTTCATGTCATTATTTTTCTACTACATCCGATCATATCATTACGGTTTTTATTATTATAAAAAAATTATCGCATACTTTATTATATTAAAATAAGAAATTGGGAAGATCATCACATAAATTAAATTTTAATTAAGTCTTAACTCATTAAAAAGTAATTTTTGCACACAGCCAAACAAACATAATGAAGAAATCCAATCCAATGTATTTACCATACATAAGGGAGCCAAGAGGTGCTTATGGTAACTCCATTTCCCTCTAATACAAATTCTACAGCTAAAAGCATTCCGAGTACTCCATTCTTTGCACACGATCCTTGAGAATCCCACTGTACAAAGTCGCGTGATTTACAGGAATTTCATCTTCTTCTCTGTGCAATTCACTATTCCCACTTGAATCTTTTACATCATCTGCAAATTGAACCCTCTTCTTCGTCTTCTCCTTTTTCTTGCTACCTATAACAAAAATGATCAATGGGAGCTTTAATCAGACCAAATTATTCTTTTGAACTTAATCGCCTAACTTTGATTAATATTTTTATACTTAGCCAACATGTAGACAGTTAATCTTCTAAATTATAGTAATTAATTCAAGAAAACAAGAAAAGAAGAAATGGAGTTTTCTTGTACCTGAAGATAAACAAGACTGAAGAACTCGTTTATCGGTAGTTGAATCTTAATACTTTTCCCGGAAATGATCAAAGAGAATTATGGTAGACGCAGAGAGAGCCATGGCTGTGGCCAAAACCAAACCTTGTGAATATGGAAGACATAATTGGGGAGCTTGGTTTGCAAAATGCAACAAAAAAATGGTGGATTGTTCAGTAATTGTTGGTCGAAAATTTTACTCATGGTCATTTAACTTTGCACTAAGTGTCACTTTAGCTACTGAAATTTAATTTTTTTCATCTCATTGTTGAACTTCATAAAATGTTTCGTATGGACCATCAGCTCAGTTTGGCGTCTATTTTTTAAATGAACATTCTACATCTTCGTTTGCTAATGCATCAAGATATTTTGAATATTCTGTTAGAAAGTAGTTGTTAAATTGAGTCGGTGATTTGAATGAAATATTTTGCAAAAGTTCTAAGACGAATCTAAAACAAATTAGAGAAGTGCCAAAGCGATAAAATGTTCAAATTTTAGTGGCCCTTTGCATATAAATATATTTGAGAATATAGTGGATTGTTAAGAATCATGAACTGTACTACTTTTTTGACTGGAATTTCGTAAAGGGAAAGGGTGGAGGAGGAGAAGTGTAAATGAATTTTTTGGGTGATACGAAATGGACTTACTTTTTTGATGTTGATGGTTCTTCGAAGGAGAGAGGAAAGAGACTTGTGGTGGTTGATTGATCAATATTTGAGTTTTTATTGGATGCCCACAAGGTCATATTTTTGTGTGCGTCAGGGTGAATATGATACACGGAATTTTTGTACGAAGAGTCATCAAGTCATCTTTGTTGTATGTCTGAATGAATTTGCTAGATAGGATAAAGATACTTGTTCAGGATCACATAGGCCCTGGACGTATAGCACGTCCGCGCTAGATAAAAGAAGTGGAAACCCCATTAATATTACAAGCTCAGTTGTCAAACTTACCATGTTTTACATTGTGCGAAAGAAGCTAGAAGAAAATAAAGATTATTGTCGTAACGGCGCCTATAAATTTATTTTGATGTTTGAATTTTTAAATAACTTGGATTAGTTTGACATGTCATCATGGGTCATAGAGCGAGACAAAATCATGTTTTATTCACATGATTTCAATTCACTTTTTTAACTAGTTTGGTCCACCCGATCCATTTTGAACCCACTAGTCGATATTCAAATACTCTTATGTGCTGCTATATGTGTGCAATACTAGAAAAATAAACAATCCGGTTTTTTTCTTGATTTCATTTATAAATTGCAGGAAATTATAGCAGATAATGCAACATGAAATTAACATTTTTTTACCTCATTTTTGTATTTTGATATTTGGTGATATATGGATGGGACAGAATTGATTCAATCTCATCTCATATTTGTTCATGTTAAGTCCTCTAGTTCCTCAAAGTTTTGTATCCATTAAACTTCTCTATATCTTTGTATATAATTAAATGAAAAATGCAGATTAAAAATATTGAGCTTCCGCTAGAAGACTTTTTGTTAAATTCTCCCAACATATTTTTTTAAATTTAAAAAATTGCCATCTTTCAAATTCAATTTTTATATAAAATATAATCAATTCTGTTTAGAATAAACAAAAAATTGAAAATGTGTAAGCTTCATATAGGCAAAATTTAGACTTAAAACATATGGACGAGGGTATCAAACTTAAATTTAATTATAATTATAAACAAATTCTTCACTAATTAAAGTAAGTCAAATTTGCACACAAGAAAAAAATGTAGTTTGCTATATTAGAAGTCTAAAGGCTAAACTGCATGAGGCTAATGCCTCTAACCAAATTCATACTACCCAAATTTAGATAAAAATCAAAACTTGAATTTTTAACGCTTTTTTAATTACGATTTTTATTTTTATTATGAATAGTTGAAAATTAGAAAATCTTATTTTATTTTATCAAGGGCAATCAGTTCACAAAAAGAAATAAAGATAACACAAGATTTATAGAGGTTCATCTCAATATGAGATTATATATTTTCAGGCCGCTGGAGCAACGGCATCTAAGTAAACTGTGCACGCTATGAGAAGAGGAGAAATTACATATCTTCTTCCATTGGTTTTGGGTTAGAAGTCCTCACAAAGTAGAAAGCCTTACGTAGAAAGTATACAATTTTCCACTATCGGTGAATTAAATAGAATCGTAATAATAACTCTAATGAAAAAAACTTACAAAAAAAAATTGCACACATACAAGGACACGAATTCCTAAATCGATATTTTACAAGGACACAAATTCCTAAACTACCTTGTAAAGTTTCGAGGGGGACTTCTTGCCGTCCTTTCAATCAACATAAATTGCAATATATAAAATCTATAATACATCCCTGTAAGTATCACAATATTTTCTGTGGTAAAAGTTATTTCTTTTACCTTTTCTATCTCTTAGTTCTCCATCTTTAACATGTTAGATTGTTAGGATACATGCCTAAGGGCCCGTTTGGGATGGCTTTTGAAAAGCCAAAAGGAGCTTTTGAGAGCCAAAAGCCGCTTTTGGACCGTTTGGCTATTTTGGTTTAAAGTGCTTTTGGAGGTTAGAAGAGCTTTTAAAAGAAGCTGATTTTTTTGGCTTCCTCCAAAAGCACTTCCGGAATGGAAGTGATTTTAAATATTAATTTTCAAACAAAAATTAAAATAGCTTTCTCCAAAAACTCTTCTATAAGAAGCAAAAGCCAAAGTAAAAGCCGTGCCAAACTAGCCCTAAATATGTTTGGACTACACAACAATAGTTAAACCATTTTCTCCAAGTTAATAAATGGATGTTATTAATTTTTGACGTCTCTATACAATAATTATTTTATTTTATATTTTATTTTTATTTTTTATTGAGCATGATCAATCGCTTTAGATCTATGTGATGGTACGAGATTAGAGGTTAGGTTGAGAAGCACTAACAAACAGTTGAATCTCGATCGAGAAATATTAGTAATAGATTGAAAATCAAATGTTAAGATTATCACAATCATAAGGTCAACTACTCTATCAATTAGGGTACGTAGTTTGTAATATCCGTGGCGAGCAACTCTCACAAGTAATAACTCTAGTGCACATGAAAATATATACTACCTTAATCCATAACAAAATAATGACAGCTATTTGGATCTTTAGAGTCATGATGTGTCAGTAAGAGAGATAAATTAATATAAGCTCATTGGAAAGATTAGATAATAACTGCGCACTTCAATATGCAACGAGCCATGTAAAAGCAACAAACAGAACATGAGACTGTAAGGTTAGGCAAAGATCATTCAAACACACAAATAACGTCAGGTCAGTTGAGAGTAGAAATTCAAAAACCGCACCATCAAAACTCTGTTAAATCCATATGAAGAGCTCTGCAGAACTATAACATGATATCTGCAGCTTAGGAAACAAGTACGATTGCTTATTTTCTGCAGACGATAAGCACTAAACAGAACACGAGTTTAATAAGAGGACAAACCATTTTCGGGTACCTATTTAAGTAGTGAGAATGGGAGGTAGGTAGTCGGATTTGGCACCAAGAATGCGAGCTTTTGTGTCAGGGAAGAACTCCATTCCTGGCAACTCGGTAACCTCCCCTTCACTAGAAATCCCAATGGGGTAGCGGAGCAAGTGACCAGGTAGGTCCCTTTCAAGATTTTCGCTCGCATAGAGATCCCAATATTTGTCGGCATTCTGGTTTACCTTACTGATACATTCCTCACTTTCTGGGTGTAGGAAAGTTTCATCGAGCATGCCGAGATGTTCATACCATAGTGCCATACGAAAACCGTGGACCTGACCCCTGGCCGGTCGGCTGGTTGCCAAATGATATGGTTGATATGCTCCCATGGCTATCTCAGAATCCCTAGCACCGTCCATGGATCTTTGGTTGATATTGGCAGATCCAATTATTATGTACTCATCATCAACTACCCAAAAAAATAAATAAATAAAGGGAATATCAACGTATGTCCTTCATTTCATAGCAGTTCATCTCTAGAATTCACTCATGTCTAAGTACACTTCAAGCTTTTAGGATTGCAAACACAAGCTACTACCACTGCATCAACAGCTATACAAAGGAAACCAGTATCTACTGGTGCCATTATAAGGGTTATACTACTTGAACAGGCCCCTGTCCAAACAGGGGCCTGTGTGGCAACCCCCATTATAAATATAGGTCAATATTGATGTGCTTACATGTAGCTATCGTAAGACACGGAAAATATGCAAGCCTAATAATGCCTAACATTTAACAATGATTTGTGCCTTAAGCGATGGAAAAACTTTTGCTATAGCTCTACATATTAGATAGCTTTGTAATTTAGAGGGCATATCTTTCAATAATTTACAGATTTAAACATAAATAATTCTTAGTTTTAGAAGTCAATCTCATTACACTCAAAATCCAGTACATACCTATCATCATCTTGGAATGAACGTAGATCATAAAACGTCGAGCCTCCTGAGCTTTTAGATAATCTGAATCTAGTTCTGGTTGTTTTGAAGGTTCATATTCACCACTCTTCTTCACCTCCCGATTTCCAAGGCAAAAGAATGTCAGGTAATTTCTAGGGTCCTCCTCAATACCCTTAGCTTGAAGAGCCCTAACGATGTCTTTATACATCATCTCCATTGTCCTCCTCTGCCAATCTAATATAGCCTGAACTGATGCACTCTCTGGAATCCCTTCGGGCCACATTGGCACCACTATGTACACAGTGAATCTTTCTGCAGCCTCAATCTTACTCACAATCTTCAAGGAAAGTTCCTTAGGAATAAGATGCAGAGCTCCAATGTCCTCAACCTTGATATCATTACAACCCCAGCCAAAACACCCTCCCAGAAAATACTGATTTTCTATATAAATAAAATTCCTCCCATGACGTATCGCATGAATATATGCATCTTGAATGCTTCGGTCAATTATATTGTCCTTCCCACTGACAAGACCTGCCCTTGCTGCCTCCTCGGGAGTATCCGGGAATCCAAAGGCAGCCCCACCATCAATAGATCTGAATAACTGAACATTCCATGTTTCATGGTCATCTGGATACATCACTGGAGATGGTGGAACAATAATATCATCAAGCTCTGTCAAGTTAAGTAATACATTCTTCCCACCTTGTTTCCTCCATCTCTGCTCAAAATTAAACAGAACATCCCAGGCAATTGGTCCTTCCAATCGAGAATGAATGTCATGCCAAGGCTCCCTCGGCCCACCTTTTGTGATGGCAGCACCAGTAAAATTAGGCTGATGAAAATCATCATGGTGTGCTGTATCCAATGTCCTGAAAAGTGAATGGAATGGAGTATCATATCTTCCATCGCATAGATCAATGCCCCCCACAAAACTCACAATCCTCCTCTTCTGCGATCCAGATCTAGGCAAATCACTGTCCACCACTACAATCTTCTGGTGATGAGTGAACATGGTAGAAATTTGTAAGTCTTGAACAAAGCTTCCACCATCATCTGGATTGCGAGGGCATAAGACACAATGCACTTCGGTACCTCGAAAATAGCGTTTGGTCTCTTCATCATGGGTAGCCATCAAGCCAATGTTCTTCAGCAAACGCACAGAGGTTCTGTCTTTCCAAACAAGCATAAGAACCTTAACACCTTCACTTGCTTTCTTCTTGAGTATCTCACCAAGAGTAACGTCACCTCCTGGCTTTTGCCTCCTAGAATCCCTTATTAAGGTAATTTCGGTATAGACAGACCAGCCTGTGATGTAAATTAAGTGCTTAGCATTAGTGATTGCATCAAAAACATCTTCCCAGCATCTGCGAGGCTCGTAGTATTGTCCTCCAGAAAGGGGGATATGCGGAACAAATTTGTCTGGTACATGAGCATCTTGGTACAAAGAAACCCGACATCCATGTCTCTGAGCAAAGAAAGTATAGGGAACCCCAGGATACTTGGAACTTTTAATTCCACAATCCCAGTTACGATCTCGAGAAACATCAAAAAACTGTAGCTTTACATGGATCTTAGAACCTTCACGTATAGGATTCTTATCTTCATCCAATATCTCAACCCACCTATCCACTTCTTCCCATTCCAAGAGCTCCTGAACTGGTAGATAAGCTCTTCCAATTAAAGTTGCACCAATAGATTTATCCTTTTTAACGGTAAATATCACATTTGAAGCCATATGAGCACAGTAAATATGAAAAGACTCATACCACCTGGGGTTATTAGGTTCATTTTCAATCCTTCTAGTTCTCCCAACCCTTGCCTTTTCTAAATCAATAGTTGCATAAATTTTAGGTGTTCCTTTACCTTTCTTCTTCATCTACAAAAATATTCCACCAATGTAAAGTATCACCAGAGGCAAATAAAATACTTCAATACACAAATCAGGAATATAGCAAATGAGTCTTTGAACAATTTTCTGACCATAGAATACATAATCACATATAAAAATTTGTTTAACTTATATGATCCTAAAATTATATATGATGACTGACAGGATAAATTGGGTCCAACAAATCGATGCATTTATAGAAAATTTAAAATAGAAGATGAATGTACGCCAACTCAAAAATGTTAGACAAATACTACAGAATAAAAAGAATAAAAGAGACCTGGTGATTAAATGCAAAGCTCAAACTTTTCTTCAAGACCTCCAAACACTTCCTTTAAAGACTAATTTACACGGTTATAATGCTAACCTACAAATGTCCGAGTTTATCGTTAAATTCAATTCGGAGAAAACAGTGTCAGGAAATTAATATTGGAATGATTTAAAGAAAAATGTAGAAGAGAAATTGCATCAAAAGAAACTTATCACATCCATATATCACCTAACTCTAATATTTGAATTAAAAGAATGACTGGAGCTGTTGTTCATCTGACTTTTATCAAAATACATGATAACATGAGGAAAAATGAAATAAAAATTTACCTTAATTTAAATATTAAGTTACAATTAATAGTAGAAATTGGATCAATATTTGAAAAATGAATAGTGAATCAAAAGAAATAATATCATTCAAAAGAACATTAAAAAGGGAAAAACCTTACAGTACATAAAATTTTCAAAATTATTGTCTGGAAAAACTAGAGATTCTTGTTGGACAATGTTGGAAGAGAAATGTGGAAACTTTGTATTGATTCTTCTTTCTCAGAGAAGAAAAATAGAATTCTATCTTTTCATAGGGAAATTGTCTATAAAATATGTAGTAATAGATCCATTCATTGTGCTTCTTATATTTTAAGTTTTTCAATTTT
Organism: Olea europaea var. sylvestris; assembly: GCF_002742605.1. NCBI lineage: Eukaryota > Viridiplantae > Streptophyta > Magnoliopsida > Lamiales > Oleaceae > Olea > Olea europaea. The sequence goes on along the minus strand of NC_036259.1, from coordinate 4,986,068 downwards.
CTGTTTTCATTTGTGGGGTGTTTCAATGTTGAGGGTGCGGTGGGGGTGGAATCAAATTATAATCATAGCAAATTGATTAAGTTCTTACGATTAAAGAGCCAACTCCACTTTCCCAGTTCATCTAAGAATACAAATTCTTGCAAATTGATTTTTAAAATCATTTGAATATAGCTAGCAGTTCAACATTTCTACTGGATCTCACCAGTTGCACAAACATAAGGCACTTAAACTTCAATCACAGGAATAAATATCGATCAATAGCACAAATATCGAACCAACCCACCAAAAAAATAAAAATAAAAATAAAAATTATGACACAAAAATAGTAAATTTCATCATGTCGAGCAGTATTTATGACATGAAACTTCTACCTCACGAAAAGAATTATCATTGAGCAGCCTATCTACTTCAAAGATCGTGACATGGAGAGTCCCATGAAGCAGTATTAGGGCCATCTTTCACCTGTAACATTATCAAAAACATCAAACCCCACATCGCATTACACAACCCATAAAAAATCGAGCACAAAACAATCACTGCGTAGAACCAAGAAAAATTAAAAAAAAAATGAAAATCAATTGAAAAACATTTGTATTAACGAATGCATAAATTAAAAGCTCACAGAAAGTAAGGAATCTAAGAAGCTGAGAGAAAGGAACTTCGTTGAACTGATTTTGACCCGATCTTTTCTGAAACTGATTGAAGGAGAAGTAAGTTTTATAAACAGAGATACACGCTATTTGATACATGGAAATGATATTCTAAACACCGGTGCCAGATTCACCAGTTAAATGGTGTCCCATGTTACCGGTGCCTAACTTAAGCACTGGTGTTTAAGAGATCATTTCTACGCGCGCGCGTGTCTATATATATATATATATATATATATATATTCATGAAACTTCCACCTTGCGAGAAAAAAGTCCCCCTCCTTCATTGTGCAGCTTATCTACTTCAATGATCGTGGCATGGAGAGTTCCATGAAGCAATATTTGGGTCATTTTTCATCTGTAACATAATAAAAAAAACATCAAACCCCCCATCACGTTGCACGACCCATAAAAAAATTAAGCACAAAACAATCACCGAGAACCCTCCAATATCAAGTCTAAAACCCCAAAAAAAAAAAAAATTAATAAATAAATAAAAATTGAAAATCAATTGAAAAACATTTGTACAAACGAATGCATAAATTCAGAGCACCAAGTAGAAAAGTAAGGGATCTAACTATCTAAGAAGCTCACCGAAAGGAACTTTGTTGAACTGATTTTGATCCCATTTTTTCTGAAACTGATTGAAGAAAAAGTACTGTTTAATGATTATATTATTTTGACAACTGAATGTGTGCAAATATATATACAGAAACGAAGCATTGGTGATGTGACAAGTTAACTTCCTAAAAATTTAATCATTAGTATGGGACCCACTATCATTTCCAAACAAATAAATTCAGACGTTAGCTAAGAAACAATTTGTTAGTTAAACCTTGTTTGATCCCCATTTTTTGAAGAAAATGAATTTTTCAACAGTGTTTTGACATAATTTCAACCACACATTTTTCAATAAAATAATATTACACTCAAATTCAAAATCTTTCATTATTTTTTAACCACACATTTCACATTAATACATCATTTAAAAATTCATTTTTCCCATCAAAATGGAGCTCAAACAAGGGCTAAGTGTATTAATTATATGAGGCCCACCACTATCGTCCGTTTGGTATCTTTTTTTTTTTAAATGTATTTTTCTCTCTCTTTTTTTCAATCATATATTATTTATTAAAATAATATTACATGTAAATCGAAAACTTTTTCTTATTTTTCAACAACACATTTCTCATCAATTTGCTACTCTAAAATGTATTTTTATATGAAAATGGGTATCAAACACCCCCATAATAAAAAAACTTAATTAGTTTCTTGATGTAATAACATTTGCAAAGTGATTCCAAAATTCAGTAAAAATGCATTTGTAAAGGAATTTACACTATCTTAAATTGGACATTGTTAGATGTACATTCATTTTTTTTACCGAATTTTTTACCTACACTAACAATAAGAGAACAGGTCCCACATGCTGGAATTTTTAAATGCACGCAGGGCTTGTGTGCATATGAGAGTAGGTAACCAATTCAGTAACCCAAATTCGGTACATATATATTTATCCTCTTAAATCAATATGAATTCAACAATAAAACAAATTACATAGAGCATCTAACTGACTTTAGGCACGCGAAAATTCTAAGTAGCATTGAAGTTCAACTAAAAAAAATTGAAACAACAAAATACAATAATTTCATCGAAGAAGTCTAGAATATACTATCATTTCTACCATAATTGCCAATACAACAACATCTTTAAATTAGTTTTCTTCCAAAATGTCTGACTTTGCACATTGTGAATCTAAATGAATTATCTTTAGAACGAGAAAGCAATAAGAAAAGATATAAAACTGAAAAATAAGAACATAGTATTAACCATGAAAATATTATTTTAGGATACATACAAATTTTTTTAGGATGTGTTTGGTCGTACCCAGTCTCTTCTTACTAGTTCACATTCGAGCACTAAATCCAGTTTATTTTGTGTAGTTGTTATATAATTCATATGCAGCTTCAATTGATTTAAATTCTTGACCAACTTTAGGCTTGTGTTCCTCCGCAACTTGAGGTGTGAATGTTTGCGTTGTAATTTCTTCTTCCATGCTTAATAAGACGAAACTCGTTGACCTTCAGTGAAAAAAATTTAACTTATTATTGTTACCATATAAAGATACAACGAAACTATTTTCCTTAAAAAGAATCTATTAATCAATGTTCTAAACCTTCCAATATCCAACCCTATTAACATACAAACAAATTGTACCGGAACTGACTATGATTATTTTCATTAATCATCGTTTAGGCGGATTTAAGATATGAAACAAACTTTGCTGGTTTTCATATTTTATGGAATTGAAATTCTCTCTTTCTTAAATCTATATTCTTACATTTTCTCTTGGTCATGTGTGTGCTTAGTTTTAATCCTCATTTCAAGAAGTAGAAAAACTTTGCTTGCAAACTTCGTAGAATTAGGATGAAAAATTTCGTCCCGATTAGCACAAAATATTATTTTAAACATTATAAAATTCTTGATCAAGGTGACGAAGAACGATATAAAACAAAAATTGAACTTCATTATAAAAAAAAAAAAAAACAAAAAACAAAAAACAGTCGAGGAAAAAATTTGAATTCCAGAATTCAATATATTCATCCCTTAAAAAAATATTTGTAAATAATCTTCCCTTAATTAACGTGAATCAATCTCAACAAGGTAAGAGATAGAAATCACAGATGAAACTCTTATGGCTTCTCTTCTTGAAGAAGACATTGAAAATGATTACTGACTCTTGGACTCCATTGTGATTAGGTTTTTTTTTTTTTTTTTTTTTTTTTTTTTTTTTTTTTGAAAAAGGGAAAAAAAGATTTTGTTTATTTTGTTATTTTGTTTAGTTTAGTTTTTTTTCTTTCTTTTTGCTTCCTTGATTATTTATGCCCATAACTCGATTCTCTAACCAAGTTGATTTGCAGTACGATTCAGAAATAGAAAGAACTTTGTAATTTTTTTTTTTTTTTTTTTTTTTTTTTTTTTTTTTTTTTTTTTTTTTTTTTTTTTTTTTTTTTTTTTTTTTTTTTTTTTTTTGTTTTTTTTTTTTTTTTTTTTTTTTTAATGTATTTGTGAGATAGTGGCGAGCCCCATATAATTAATACATTTAACTAACAAATTCTTTAAATATGAGAAAGGACACTTTTTTCAAAGTACACATCATGTTTTCCTTGAATTGATCACAACAGCATGATCCACTAATCATCCTACATGTATAATTTAATTTGACAATATTGACTGACAATTCACACTTAACAATATTATATCCAGTTACTTTAAAAACTATTGTTAAATTTATAGTCCGAATTTTGACAACACCAAAATTGTCAACCATTATTATCAAGTATAATGGTACAAAATAGTATAATTGCATAACTCATCCATCATGTCATCTCCTCCAAAACTTGAGGTAAATTTTGCATTATTTTGTGCTAAATTTTGTACCCAATTGAAAATTATTTTCAACCCATTACACCAAAAGTTGTAATAAATGAACAATATTTAATAATTTTCTTCATTTTTAATAATTTATTTATTTAAAAAACTATTTACTTATTTAATTTATAACTACCTAAATCACCAAATAATTAATTAATTAATTAATTAAATTAACAAAAATGTTTAATTCATTAATAAATTTAAAAAAATCTAGTATAATTAATAGAAATGCCATAACTCAGAAAATAGCGTTATTAAAAAATAGTGCAATATGTTTCAAATCCCGGTGTTATGATATTATAAAGTTAACTAGTATTAAAATTTAATTCTTGAAATTCGTATATTCATTCCACAGATGATCAATTAATGCATTTTGAAGTGCAATTTGAGCCTATTTAACCTTGATTTGTCTATGACAAGCAAGAAATTCTTGAAAGCGATCATGTTTATTACATTTTAAAACTTACTGAGTACTTTATTTTAATTTATTTCCTTAATTACTATCAATTACATGATTAAAATTTATTGCAAATAATAATAATAATAATAATAATAATAATAATAATAATAATAATATTATTATTATTATTATTATTATTATTATTATTATTATTTTCTTTTTTTTTCTATGACAAGAATGTATAACAAAAATGAACTTAAATACTCTTAGCAAAATTTTGTGCAAAGTGGGAAAAAGGGCAAAAATTTATTTAACCATTTTGGTACAAAATGGTGTAATGGTTTGGAGATGATTTGGTGCAATTTGATGAATTTTGGTGTAATGAGGAGGGGTTAGAGAGCAAAATTATAATTATTATACATCAAAATAATTTTATTGAAAAAAATTTATTCATATATATTTTTTACAATCAAAGAAATATATTATACATTATCACAAGAAATGACAAGAGAAAGTCAGAATACAATCAACCCAATTATCAAAATATCGGAATAGTGATACATTTTTTCAAACTCACAACTTAAATTATAATTTAAACATATTTCAAATAATCACTCTAAGTTATCCTCTTCCAATCTATGATCAAAATGTTGACTTCTCACTACATTCTCTCTCATTGACTAAAGGTAATTTCATTTTTAAAATAATTGGCATGGCTCAAAAACTCGATGAATCGAGTAACAATCAAAATTCGATCAAACATGCAAGTTTCATAGTAAACCAACATATAGGGGCTGGATGGTTTAACCAAAACGTAAGGACCATTGTGCACACACACTAGTTTTGTCCAACCTGTCGTCTATTTTATTCTTCTTCTTCTAATTTTTAGAAATTAAATGCATTTAAATTAAGTTATAAGTGAAAAAATAAATATTATTAACTGAGAGATGGGAAATTATGCCCTTGTTTAAAATTAATTATCTGAAAATCACTTTTTCCTCACACTCATTTTGAGTTATATATTCTTCGAAAAAATTTCTTTTACGTTTTCTAATAATTTTTTCATACTTATTAGACTAACATTATTTAAAATTTCACTCCTCAAATAATTACATTTACACTAGCATTGTGAGAGTCAAATAGAAGAAAAATAAGAATTTATAACCAAGAAAAGATTCTTTCAAAAAAAAAAAAAAATTCATATTACAATCCAGGAAGAAAGAGAGAATAATTGGGTCAAGAAGAGCTTAACAACTCTTTTAACTTTCTTTTAACTTTTAACTTTTTATAATCGGGTAAACTGGTTAACCCATGAAGCGCGCCCCTTTATTGCGGGTCAACTCGTAAATCGAGATGAATTGGATCTAGAAATTTTTTTAAATGATGAATCATCTTGAATCTAGACAATCTACCTTATTTGGACACAACTATATAGCCCGTTTGGACCCTATTTTCTTTCTCATTCTTTTTTAACCACACAATTTTCAAAAAAATACTATTCCAATCATTAAAGTTTGAAAAGAATGGTAGTTAAACAGGGGCATAATATATTATTTAGTCACTATTCGATAGAGAGATTTTGAAAATAAATTTTGTAAAAAGTGAATTTTTGGAGAATGTGTGATTAAAAATAAGAAAATTTTTAAATTTACATATAAAATTATTTTATTTAGAAAATATGTGATCGAAATGAATTTGAAGAAAATTAAATTTAAAAAAAAAAAAAGAATTAAACAAGGCCTACGAGTGCCATTCAAATTTTAGTTCACTAACGAAATTTGCACGACCCATCTATCAATTTAATCATTTCTGACCAACTCACCTATTTGTTTAAGTCACTCTTTGGTTGGTTTAGTTAATATAGTTAATAAAAAATTAAAATTGAAATTAATTTAATTACATATTTAATTGATTCATAATTTCAAAATCGCATACTTCATCATTTTCAATCAAAATATACTATTTTTTTTTTTAATCAAAACCAGATAGGGCATCTATTTTCATTTTTCTTCAACAAAAAGGATCAAAGAATTTCACCCATCTTTCAGGAATCTCAAAATCAACTTTACCTCTTATTCAATAAAGATTTTATGGGAGTGATTTTTGAAAAGTATTTTTAGAATGTGTGGTCAAAAGCAAGAAAAATTATGGGAAAATGTGTGGTTAAATCATACATTTTATGGAACCTATAACTTTTTAACCGTACATCTCATCAATTTTTATCAAAATATATTATAAATCTAATTTTAATCCCTCAAACAGGCTAAGTATAAAATTGGGTAATCATGATTAAATAAAATTAAATTGGGTGGCTAATGTGACGTTAAACATAAAATTGAGTGACCATTGGTGAATCTAATCCGAGGATGTCAGTTGAAGTTATTAATTATTCACTTATTTAATTACTCCTCGAATTCAAAATAAAATTTTTAAAATTTTATAATATCGGATATTCCCTATATGCTATTTTAATTTGAGTAATTTTATGTAGCATAATTGATGCACAATATTAGCTTTAAGTGTCAATAATTATAAAAATTTAGAAAGATATGTCTTAATCAAATTAACTGATTTCAATTAATTTTCACGTACATAGCATAATTAATTACTCTCATCTTTAGTAGTTGAAATTGAAGTTTGAGCATTATAATATAAGGAAAAGCTAAAGAAGAAAAGATAAAGCAAATAAATGTCGACATGCTTGATTTTAAGATATTTGGGATGATACCGTTTATTAGACGTTGAAAAAATTGGTGTTTCTTAATTTTTTGAATGATATAAAGGTGTCCAAAATCGATGTGATATAATTTTAACTGTATTTCTCAATCCATCAAATTGTAAATTTCGATATCTCAAATACTTTCCATTTTAACCCACTATAAAATAATTATTTTCAACTTACATATTTTTTTCAAAACTAACTTCTAAATAAAAATACAATAACTAAAAAATTTATTTCAAAAGAAAAAAAAAATTATGTTATAGCTAAATTTTTTACTTATGAGTGAAAAAATATTTTTAAGATAAAACTTCACTAATGCATAAAAAACAAATTGCTTGTAAAAATAATAATATTTAGATAGAATTTAATTATAAAAAATAAATATTACTTATAAGTAAAAATGTACTTACGCTTAAAAAATTATTTAAAAGTATAAAATGAACATATATAGTAAAATTTACTTATAAGTAAAAATTATTTATAAATTAAAATTTAATTATGTATATAAATATTTCACTTTAAGTGAAAAATTGACGAGCTGAAATGGAAAAAGTTACTTATAAATAAAATGCATAGAAAATTTATATAATAGCTTATGAATTGAAAACTATACTAAGGGCACATATATAATTTTATTTTTTGAAAAATTTTCAGAATCATTGAATAATGAACCTCTAAGCATGTGTTGGATCCTTTTCAAAATCGCACATAAAATTGTCCGAAGCCGAACATCTCATTAACGTCCAAAATTAATACTTTAAAAATCCACAATAGGTACCCAAAACTCCCCAGCAGGCCCTAAGAATCATACATTAGTGGATGTACTCACACCAAAAAAACAAAAAAGAATAAAAAATACATATAGGGGATGGGTTGGTTCAAACTTTCAACCATGATTGAACTCATCTTGACACAATCTATTGAGATAGTAAATAAAACATTTTAGATAATAAATAATATTAAAATTTACTATTAGTGTTCAATTCGTCGACTTCTCAATATGGCTATTCGGGTGAACACAACCTACACATAGGAAGTAGAATCATGATTTGCAAACTCTACCAAACAACAAGAGCTTAACGGTTTTGTGTTTCAATTTTGAGTTTTAAATTCATTTTCAGTTTTAAATTATTTAAACCTGTATATTTCATATTTTAAGTGTGTTTGGAGTTTTTACTAAAAATACTTAAAACGTCAAAAACGTATTTTGAGTTTTATGTTATAAATTGAACCTTATTTTCAAATATATATTTTCAAAAATATCAGGTTAACTAAGTTTTGGACGTTTTGTAAAATTGAAAGTTTTGAATATAGTAATAAGGGCACCCTGAAATTCTCTTAAAAGAATTCAAGAAAACGAAATTTAATGACATTGTTACGAGAAAGGTCTAGTCCTTTACATCATATCTAATAATTAAAACTAGAGTGTAAATCATAACTCACGTATTTCTCAAGTTGAATAGTAGCACATGCTTGTACACATAGGATGTAGAAACATGATTTGCAAACTCCACCAAACATCAAGAAATTAACGGCCCATTTAATTTGTGTTTCAATTTTCAGTTTTGAACTTCGAGTTCATTTTCAATTTTATGCTTTGAGAGTTTGCTTTTAGATTACTAACAATACGTTTTCTTTGTCATTCTGAAAATCTATTCCTCAAAGTAGAAAACTAGGAAGACATCCCAACTTTGAACCTTAAGGACAAGGTTAATTTAAAGGGAACGGATGTCATGACCCACTTCATTTACTTTTATTTTAGAGGAAATTAGGCTGCGTACCCTATAAAAAAAGGGATTTTGATTTATACCTTTTAAACTAATTAAACATTTTTAATACAGTAATATTTATGGCCTAATTATGAACTAAACCTCTAGCCTTAAACAAACTTGACAGAAACCACTCCTCTCATTCCTAGAAACGCTTCGTCGATTTCATCTCTTACTCTCCTCCCATTTCACAGAAAAGTGACTCCAGATCGTTCTCCTACGAATTTTTGTCAATTTCATTTCTGTATTCCTCAATGCACGTTCAATTTTAGTCATTCTGATTTTCATTTTGTGGAGATCTTAAATACCAACCCTAAAAATCCCAAATAGTCGAAACCCTAACTCGTTCCGATCAAAATCCAGTAATCTGAGTCCAATTTCGACTTATTCACTCTGACGTCGACTTTGATACGAAAATTCAACTCTTATTTCTGTAATGACTGGAGAAAGTGGGTTGAAGAAGAAAAGAGATATTGATGAAGAACCATCTTCGAAGAAGAAGAAATCTTATAAACCCAAGGTAGCATTAATTTTTTCAGCTTCCGCTCTTATGTGTACGTTTTATTCTTTGTTCATTTTCGATTTTGATATTTTACTGGTTTTGATGTTTCATATGTGACTTTTTTAGTTTTGTTCCATGCCTTTTGTTTTGTATAAAATGAAATATGTATACAACATTCCAAAACACTGCACGAACCAAAGTTTCATAGAATTTAGAAGCATTATTTTGTGGCCCTTGATTTTGTTTCTAAGAGAAAATGGGGAATTATATTGAATAGTTCATATAGGATTTTCGGATTATTGGATTGTTGAGATTAGAGTGGGCATGGAGAGATTATGGGAGACAACATAAGATTGGTGGGTCTAGAGGCTATGGTGGACATTGTGGAGTGTGTATGATACAGTTGTCTAATGATGTAGTGGGTCATGTGATTGTATGATGACCACAGAGTACAACCTTTGTTCTTAAGTCCTTGGAATTCCAATAAATGTTAGTATATTGATATAACTTTCTCATCAATGGCATTTATGTATTTACTATGGAGTCTCGTTGCTGTGTTTTGATGATGAAGCATCTTTGTGGTGGTTTTTTCACTTTTTTTAGTTTTATGTCACATTTTTTATAGTTTGTGTCACTTTTTGGACTTTATGTCACCTTTTTCATAGTTTGTGTCACTAGTTTAGCACTATATTCAAAGGATCGTTGATTGCTCAAGATTGCTTAGCTACTTGTTTATAGTAAGATAGGTTAGCTACTAATGGTTTTTTCTCTATATTCAATAGAGGATATTTTACTAGAATTATAAATGTAGTTATATTGATGACTTTTGAAAGTATAAATAATGTTTGGATGGAAAATACGGGTGTATATAGTTAGATACAATGACTCTATAGAGTTTGTCATACGTTTGTATTGCTGTGAAAGAATATAGGAGCTAGTTCTGAACAGATGTTTCATAAAGAGGGTATATTTGGTTAATTTGTTCATAAATTCCTAAAGTTGCCATTGCTATAATACAGTGTTCCCTCAATACAAGTGTTGCAATTGTTGGTTTAACTATATTATGAATTCTAAACAAGTGCAACAATACGATTACTGCCTTTGGCTACAACTATGTTCATTTATCTGTTTAAATATCTATCATAATATTTTTGCCATTGTCTAATCTCATTACATACGTTAACCTTCTTCTTCAGCAATATATATATATATATATTCATGTACTTACTGTGGAGTCTCATTGCTGTGTTTTGATGAGGAAGCATCTTTGTGATGGTTTTGTCACTTTTTTTGGTTTTTTGTTAGTTTTTGGATTCTATGTAACATTTTTTATAATTTGTGTCACTTTTTTTATTTATTGTCATTTTTTTTAGTATATGCACTCTATTAGTTGATGTAAACTACAAACATGTTTTTGGTTATTGTTAACATGTTACATGGTTATATATTAGCACTATATTTCTGGTGTAGAACCTGGAATGAAAGTTCAAAGAAAATAATTATAACATGTTTGGTCTTTGTCTGTCACCTAATCCATGTTTTTAGGGAGAGAGTCCAGCTTATAGTCCATTGGCACTGCATATTTGTCATTGTTTTATGTTACTTTTTTTTTAGTTTTTGTCACTTTTTTTTATTTTATGTCACTTTTCCAAGTGTTTGCACTCTTTTAGTTACAAACATGTTTTCAATCATCTAAGTGCATTAAATTCTTTTTTGTCCAACTTATAGTCCATTGATAGTGCACTATATGTTACTTTTTTTTAGTTTTTGTCACTTTTTTTTTTATGTTATGTCACTTTTCCAAGTGTATGCACTCTTTTAGTGACAAACATGTTTTCAATCATCTGAGTGCATTAAATTCTTTTTTGTCCAGCTTATAGTCCATTGGCAGTGCACTATATGTCACTTTTTTTTTTTTAGTTTTTGTCACTTTTTTTTATTTGATGTCACTTTTTCAAGTGTATGCACTCTTTTAGTTACAAACATGTTTTCAATCATCTGAATGCATTAAATTCTTTTTTGTCCATTGGCAATGCACTATATGTCACCTTTTTTTTTTTTTTTTTTTTTTTACTTTGTTGACCCTATGTCACTTTTTTTTTAACTTCATGTCACTTTTCTAAGTGTATGTACTCTTTTGTTTACAAACATGTTTTCAATCATTATAACATGTTTGAAATGTATATGTTATAGACTTTCATAATGCATGTACTTCTTCTTAAATTTTATTTTAACTGTTTCTTTTTCTTCTTTTTTTTTTTTTGGTAGGATTGGGATTTATTAATCCCCCAATGCTGTTGGTTTAAGGGCAAAGTGACATTGTTATCTCCACACGAGGTGATAATAGACTTGAATGAAAAATTTAGTCCATATCAAATGACTTTATTCAAGAATACATGCGTTGGTGCCTTCATTGATATGAAGGAAATAATCTTACAATCACAGTTGATACACCAATTGCTGCTCAAACAAGTTAACCAGCCAAATTCAAATGAAACGTGGTTTAATATCTGTGATGAATTGGTGAGATTTTCAATCAAAGAGTTTTGCTTGATATCATGACTTAAGTGTACTGGAAATGGTGATCTAACTCCTAGAATGAAGAGTCGTTTAAAAGAACAATATTTCAAAGATCACGAAAGTGTCACAACAAAAGAGGTTCAAGAAGTTTTTTAAATTTGCCTACTCACACTGTAGATAAAGATGTTGTGGATATAGGCATAGTTTATTTGATTACATCCTATCATAAAGGAGCTGATGACTCATTTTTTTGCCTTGTGGAGTTTGAGGATTTGTATTCTTTTCCATGGGGTATAGAAATTTTTAGTATGACTTTATCATCCCTAAAGAGTGCATTTAATCAGAAAATGAAGAATATTTTTATGGAAAAGAAGTTTTTGGAGTATAGATTGAATGACTTCCTTGTTTCTTTTCAAGTATGGATTTATGAAACAATTCCTACTATTGCTCGGGAAAATTACTGCATTAAGCATGAATCTCAGTGTCTTCGGATGTTGAGTTCGAGTAGCAATCAACATGTGACATCTATGGGGTTAAGGAGGACCATTTTTTATTTGATTAAAGTAAGTTTTTTACCCTTTTATTGTTTATATTATGTCTTTAGTTTATCTTTTGTTGTTATTGATATGATTATGTATTTTTCAGTTGGAAATGAATCAAATTGTGCCTCTTGAGGCTGAGAAAGGAGAAGAGTATGTGGTTGGTTTACTTGTTGAAGGTTTGGGTGGTGACCAGGATGATGATAATTTTGAGCATCCTGTTGTTGGCCTGAAAAAGTTAATAGATGAAGGAAAAACAAAATCTGTTGATCGAGCTGGAAGGTCTACAAAAAAGAAAAACAAAGGGAAGATTAATGAGGTTTGTGGGTATTTTTTTTCTTTTTATTATTTTCTGTTCACCATGTTCAAAGTTTTTTCAAAGGTTTTTATTATTTTGCATTATTTTCAGCAAGTCCAGTAATCAAATGAAAAAGTTTTGAGATGGCTATCTGAGGTTGAATTGAAATTTGTTCAATCAAATGATGTGATTTTAAAACGAATCTCAGATCTTGAACTTAGAATGCAAACAAATCCAATTGAGAACCGGCTAAAAGATGTTGAAGAAAGGATTAAAACAAATGAAGAAATGATGGAGCGTCTTCAAATTTTGGAATGCAAAATAGAGAAGATATTAGCTGGTAATGAATGACAGATGAAGATATTCAAGAGTTATTGAGTTTAGAATTAATACTTGCAACTTTTTGCTAAATTTTGTTACTTTTTTAAGTTATTGTCGCTTTTTGTGACTTTTTTGTAGGATGGTGTGGAAAGTTTACCTGATGAAACGGACCAGGTGTTAGCTGGTAATGAAGAAGAAATGAAGGTATTCAAGAGTTATTGAGTCTAGAGTTCATACTTGCGACTTTTTGCTGAATCTTGTTATTTTTGTAAGTTATTGTCACTTTTTGATGATATTTATGACTTTTTTGTAGGATGATGTGGAGAGATTACCTGATGAAACAGACCAGATGTTAGTTGGTAATGAAGAACAAACGAAGGTATTTAATAGTTATTAAGTTTAGAATTCATACTTGCAATTTTTTGCTGAATTTTGTTACTTTTTTAACTTATTGTCACTTTTTTATTATCTTTTTGACTTTTTTGTAGGATGGTGTGGAGAGTTTACCTGATGAAACAGACCAGGTGTATAATGACTTCCCTAGTTTTTCTTTAGGTATTGAGTTTGAATTGAGTTGTAGGAAAAAAGATGTAGAGGTGCCTGTCAGAAAAAGTGACAAGTCAGTTGAAAAAAGTGACAAGGCAGTGGAAAAAAGTCTCAGGACAGTGGTAAAAAGTGATAAGGCGGTCGAGATGAATTTGGATGAAGAAATAGAATTTCATGAAGATGATTGGTTAAGAGTTGATGATATTGTTGCTCGTAGTTTAGCAAAAAATCAAGAAGTACTTGTGTTTTTATTCTATCATCTTTTTCGTCATAACTTATGTATGTTTTTACGTTAATATAATTTGAATTTGTGTTATTGTTCATGTCACAGGATGTTGCATCACCATCTAATGAAGGCAGAATTGAATTGTTGGAGGAGATTGAATTGAAAGATGATGTTTGGGAGAAAGTTGTGGAAGTCACAGCTGCAATTGAAGCTGAAATTGAAATTGAAGAGGGAAATGTTGAAATCATTGATATTGATGATGAGACCCCAGACATGCATCTGAAAAGATAAAAGAAACCCGGAGTGCTTCTTCAGTCTCCCTGGGTCAATGAATTTGATTCTACATTGGGGACTAAGAAACATGTTGTTAAAGGTACTTTTACATTCTCGATTGGTGTTGGCCCTCCGATGGCACGTGATGTTGATGCTTTTGAGCTTTGGTTTAACAAAGGATTGGTAAAGAAAAATAAGTAAGTTGTTACTAATATATGTTGTTTGTGAATTTTTTCCAGTACAGTAACTTTCATGTGACTTTTTCCATTTTGTTATGTAGGAAAAAACATTTCAATGATGAAAATTCTGTTATCAATCAATGCTTTTATTTTTGTGACATTGCAATCTCTACAAAACAGTGGTGGTATGAGTTGTTTGCTCCAAATGAATGTTTAGAAGATATAGTAAGTTATTTTATATGTTGGTGTTTTTAAGATTATTTTGTTTATTTTTTATTACTATTGTTGATTTTGTCATTTTTCTCTTTTTTTGTAGTATATTGATGTGTGTTTCTATTATTTAAGAAAGTTGTTAAGATATGGAGAGCGGATAAACATAAAGGTTACAACCATATATTTTCTGTTTGATGGCCAAATGAGAGGTCTTTATGCCGACTTTTGCCAAGATAAGTCAGCTCTAAAAAAGCATACTTCTCTTCTATCATATGTTATTGGGTTGTATATGTGCAACACAAATTGGAACCTTGTCGACCATGTGTTTATTCCAATTAGAATGTCCAATTCAACTCATTGGATTTTGTGTCATTTCGACATTCAACATATGTGTCTTAATGTATATAATTCGTACAACAAGGTTGTGAGAAAGGCATTAGTACTTGAGGCTATTAAATCATTTTCTGATATTATTCCTCATCTTCTCTTTCATATTGGCTTCTTTTAGAAAGGGCATTTCAGAAGAAGAAGCTTTGAAACCACTAGTTGTAAAAATGGTTCCAAAACTTCCACAACAAAATAATGGGTAAGTTTATTTCTGAAGATTTTTTTTTTTTTACATCTGACATTCTAGTATGTAATTATCTAAAGTACTTTTCATTATTTCATGCAGTGGAGAATGTGGAATCTATGTAATTAAGTATGCCCAATACTTCATTAATGGAAAGTTAAATGAGATGTCAAAGTTTTTTAATGTTCCACATCTTAGAAGAAATTTGGCGGCTCAATTATATGCTTATGGAAAGGAGAAGCAAGAAGAGGAATATGATACAGATAATGAATGGGTGTCAAAGGAGACAGAGTAGCTATATCCTGATGTGATAGAGAAGTAGGTGATTTTGAGGAAATGAAGAAACGTGTCTTTTTTTGTAATGACATGTCTTGATTTGTAATGACTGATTTGATTTGGCTAGTAGTTGATGCTTTGTATATAATGACTGATTTAGGGAAAAGTGACAATGTTAATAGTGGTAGACAACTTCAATTGTTAATGACCAATTTTTTTACAACATCAATGGAGCAGGGATTGGTGATGTAGCTTCTAATATGTCGGCTTGTATATCACCTTTTTTTTTTTTTTTAACATACTAGTTGTTTGTATGTCACTTGGTATAAACATATTCTACTACTCCAGTCACTTTTTTTTTTTAACATACTAGTTGTTTGTATGTCAATTGATATAAATATATTCTACTACTCCAGGGTTAGCTTGTATAATGTCGTCTTTCCTACAAAAAAAATGACACAATGTCGCATTTCCTACAAAAAAAAAAGTGACATAATTAGCCTTTTGAACAAAAAGGTGACATAATGCCACATTTTTAACAAAAAGGATACACTGCGTCACTTTTTATAACGAAATGCATTATTTGTCAATAAGTATGCTTTTTAATGATGTGTTTTTGTGGAATTTTGAACTCTTTACAATGTCAATGGAGTAAGCAATAATGTCACCTTTTTAACAATATGTTACATGACTATAGCTTTAAACACAATAGTTTTTTGTATGTCAAAAAAGTAACATAATATCACTTTTTCAACAGAAAAGTGACACTGCGTCACTTTTTTTTAACAAAAGCAGCATTATTTTTTAAATTTTGAACACTCCTACAATGTCAATGGAGCAAGGAATAATGTCATTTTTTTAACAATATGTTACCTGACAATGGTTTTAAACACAATAGTTTCTTATATGTCAAAAAAGTGACTTATGTCACTTTTTCAACAAAAAAATGACCTAATATCACTTTTTTTAACAGTGTCACTTTTTTTTTAATAAAAGCAGTATTATTTGTGAAATTTTGAACACTCTTACAATGTCAATGGAGCAAGGAATAATGTCACATTTTTAACAATATGTTACCTGACTATAGCTCTACACACAATAGTCAAAAAATAACAAAAAAGTGACATAATGTCACTTGTTTTTAACAATGTCACTTTTTTTTTTAACAAAAGCAGTATTATTTGTAAAATTTTGAACACTCTTACAATGTCAATGGAGCAAGGAATAATGTCACTTTTTTAACAATATGTTACCTAACTATAGTTTTAAATACAATAATTTCTTATATGTCGAAAAAGTGACATTACTGCGTCACTTATTTTAACAAAAAGCGACATTATTTGTCAATAAGTATGTTTTTTAACGATATATTTTTGTGAAATTTTAAACACACTCACAATGTAATGGAACAAGGAATAATGTCATATTTTTAACAATATGTAACCTGACTATAGCTTTAAATACAATAGTTTTTTGTATGTCAAAAAAGTGACATTATGTCACTTATCAATTAACTAAATGTGGATCCAATGTCAATGAAATATAAATACATTGTCACATATACATACATACAACAAAGAATTTTTTAACAAAATCTATCAATTTTTACCGTCACTTTTTTCTAACATATTCACATACACAATAAATTTCAAAATCGACATTTTGCTTAAAGTATTTTTGCAATTCTTAGAATATTTGAATCGAAAAACGAACAAAACAAAAAATATCAAATAATCTAATTTCATATATCTTCTAACTTCCTTTTCTTTTGTGGTTTCTTTTTCACCTTTGGTGGATTTTGACATGATCTACGATTGTGATCATAATTCCCACATCTTCCACATTTTGCACTTAGAATTTTCTCTCCTTTTGATGGTATTCATTTTTCTTTAGGTCGTCCAACTTTTCTTTTTAGGTTAGGAGCCAAGATTATTCTTGCTCTTACCTCATCTGGTACATTCCACTCATTATGATCTCCTAGTGGAAAAATTGATGCACTATATATTTGAATATACATATTTGTTGTATAAAATACAGAACAATATGAATATGAATCCTCCTTTATCTTTGCAATAACCGCAAGTGCATGTGCACATGGAATCCTATCTACTTAGAATTGGTTGCATGTGTCTGTTCTTTCTTCCATGTTCACAAAATATGAGGCACAACCATCATTAACTTGGTACAATATTGAACTTGAAGTTGATACCTATGTGCGTAATATAACAAAATAATCTATCAATAAATTTGTCACTATTTTATATGAAATGAAGATTTAAAGTGAAAATTCAATATGAATTGAGGATACAAATCATGTTATAATAGAAATCTTGATGTGCAATAACAAAATAGCAAGTTTATAACTTTTTACCTTCATTTTATTTGACTCTACAGAATTTTCTCTTAGTTTTTTCTCTTGCTTGGTGGCAAGTATTGTGAAAGTTGCTCGTGTATCATTTATATGCTTCACAAACCATTCTTGTAACAAATATCTTAACGATTCCAATAAAGGCTCTATTGGACAACCTTTCATTGCTTTTGTTACCAAATTTATCGATTCAACTATGTTTGAAGTCATTGTAGAAAATCTGTTATTTGTCATGTAAGCCCTCGACCATTTCTCATAATCAATATCTCTCCGCACAAAGAAGATTTAAAATATTAATAGAAACAGTGACTTCCTGTCATGTTTTAGACTCACTTTTATCAAGACCTATCAACACATACAAACTTTTTAAATAAAAAGTGACATCATATCACTATTAACAAAAAAGTGACATTCTGTCACTCTTTGGTTGAAAAGTGACAGAATATCACTTTTTGTTTAAACTCACTTTTAATAAAACGTATCAACACGTACAAATTTTTCAAACAAAAAGTGACATATCATGTCACTATTAACAAAAAAGTGACGTTCTATCACCTTTGGTCGCGAAGTGACAGAATATCACTTTTTAAACAAAAAGTGACATCAATTATTATAGAAGTAACAATGAGAATATACCAAATGTGATCGAATTCCTGAATTGATTTCATCAAGTTGTTTCATATGGAACTCAAAATCAGTCTTAGAATTATGCTCTTACAGCCCTATTGAAATGTTCTGCAATATTCTTTCCCCTTTTTCCCACCAAAAGAAGACTTCAAGTTCTTTAGTAAGTCATAGGAACGTAAACCATGCATTATATTCTCATACACTTTGTGAATTGCATTTTTTATGCTTGCATGTCCATCTGAGATTATACACAAACCTTCTCGCTCGCCATATACTTCTTTTAACATACTTAAGAATCACTCCCATGAATCATTGGTTTCTAAATCACCAACTCCAAATACTAATATAAAGATATTGTTGTTGACATCTTGCGTACATGCAGTGAATAGTGTTCCGCCATAGTTGCCTTTTAAGAATGTAGCATCTATTACTATAACTGGTCCACAATACTTCCACCCTTGAATAGATGCTCCTAATGCCATGAAGAGGTACTTGAATTTGTTGTCCTGATATGTTTCAATTTTTGTAACTAATCCAAGATTTGTTTATTCTATCATGTACAAGTATTCTGGAAGCTTTTCATATGACTCTGTGGGATCTCCTCTTACTAATTCCAATGCTTTCTCCTAAGATCTCCAAGCTTTCTCATAGCTCATCAACATTCCATAGGTATTCATCATGTCATTTATAATGTCTGTAGGAGTGTATGTTGTTTTTGTTGAGATATACCTGTGCATGATGAATTCTCCTACTATTGAGCTGGTTGCTTGACGATGATCTCCCAAAATGATGTTATTTGAGCATTTTATATACCTTACCTTGAACATATTGGTTCCACCAAGTCTTGAAACTCTAAAAGTCCATTTACACTTATCATCAATACATTTCAACTTATACTCTTTCTTATCCGACTTACTTACCTTGAATTGAAAGTTATTGTGTATCGCATATATTGAAATACTTCTCTTAACCAATGTCTTGTTCCTGAACACTTTATCTTTTGAAATTCCATCC
The DNA here is from genome assembly GCF_002742605.1 of Olea europaea var. sylvestris. NCBI lineage: Eukaryota > Viridiplantae > Streptophyta > Magnoliopsida > Lamiales > Oleaceae > Olea > Olea europaea. The sequence continues at coordinate 4,966,619 of NC_036259.1, read as the reverse complement.
ATAGTGACCATTGAAATGATATCACTTCCTCCTTCATTCATCGTTTCTCCAACTTCCGACATACTATTGTATATATCAATCGCAATTTCTTCCATACTAGGTAAATTTTGAGTTGATATCACAGAATTATCAATTACAGCTTCACAAAACTGCAATTGTAGCATATCATTTTTTTAATAATTGATAGCCTCCAAACATTGTATATTATTAACAAATTTAGTTTCGTGACTTTTTGATACTGTTGTCACATCTACGCACAATGAAAAGCTTGCAAGATCTTTATCCTTTCTCTTCAACATCAAATAAAACGTTAGTGAAATATCGTCTGAAATCTTCATTAAATGCAGGTTTTTCTTCACTCTATATTTTATTTTTACTCTCTGAGTTAATGCACTTACTTTCATCGTAGAACATATCATGCACTCAAGGTGGTTGTACGTGCAATCCATCGGGACAACAATTTCAATCATTTTGTCAATTGTGTACTCATTATCTTGTATCCACTTGCCTCCATAACAAATGAAGACATTGATTTTATCCATACCTACAAAGAGATTGTGTTAGTTTTTTTTTTTTTTTTTTTAAGTGACAGAGTAATATGCATCTAGTTATTTGGCCAAAAGTGATTCTGTGACTTTTTCTGAAAAAAAGTGACAATATGTCACTTTTTCACGTTCTCTTTCATCAAACACCATGTATGCATCAATGTGCTTGATTCAAAGTTTTCTTTTTTCATGTTTATTACTAGAAAACAGGGCTACAATATGTATCTTAATAATTCCAAAAATGCACAGGAATGCAATAACTTATTTGGACAAAAGTGATGCTGTAACGTATTCTGAAAAAAGTAACAGCATGTCAAATTTTCACTTTCTCCTTCATCAAATACCATGCATGCATCAATGTACTTGATTCGAAGTTTTCTTTTTCATATGATAAAGCGTGACTATTTTGAAAAAAAGTGACAAAATGCCACTTTTTTAGAGAAAAGTGACACAATGTCACTTTTTTTGAGAAAAAGTGATAGAATGTCACACTCTCCATGTGCAAACACCTTACACGCATCCATGTAGTGGATTCAAAGTTTTTTTCTCATATGTAGTACCAGAAAATAGGGTATAAATTGGTATATGCAAAATTTCAGAAAAGCACAAGTATACATCCGGTTTATTGCTCCAATGATAAAGTGTGACTGTTTTGGAGAAATGTCACAGAATGTCAATTTTTCGTAAAAAAGTACCACAACGTCACTTTTTTTTTTTAAAGAAAAGTGACAGAATGTCACCCTCTCCATGTGCAAACACATTGCATGCATCCATGTAATTGATTCAAAGTTATAATTTTCATATGTATTCTCAGATAATAGGACATGAATTGGTATGTTTAAACTTTCAAAAAAGTACACGTATACATCCGATTAATTGTTCCAATGATAAAGGGTGACTGTTCTTGTAGAAAGGTAACGAATGTCACTTTTTCGTTGAAAAAGTGGCACAATGTCACTTTTTAGATAAAGGTGACAGAATATCACTCTTCATGATCAAACATCTTGCAAGCATCCATGTAGTCGATTCAAAGTTTCATATGTATTACCAAAAAACAAGGTACGAATTGGTATATTCAAACTTTCAAAAAAGCAAATGTATGCATCCGATTAATTGCTCCAATGATAAATGGTGACTGTTTTGGAGAAAGGTCACAGAATTGCACTTTCTCACCTTCTCCTATGAGCAAACACATTGCAAGCATCAATGCAATTGGTTCAAAATTTTCTTTCTCATGTGTATTATAAAAAAATATAGCTTGAATATATACGTTCAAATTTCCAAAAACTCACACATGCATATCTAACTAATTGCTCAAGAGAGATGCTGTGACTTTTTTTGAGAAAAGTGACAGAATGCCACTTTCTCACCTTCTTCTTTGAGCAAACACATTGCAAGTATCAATACAATTGGTTTAAAGTTTTCTTTCTAATGTGTATTACTAGAAAATAGAGCTTGAATATGTACGTTCAAATTTTCAAAAACTCACACATGCATACCTAGTTAATTGCTCAAAAGAGATGTTGTGACTTTTTTTTTAGAAAGGTGACAGAACTCCACTTTCTTACCATCTCCTTTGAGCAAACACATTGCAAGCATCAATGCAATTGGTTTAAGTTTTCTTTCTCAAGTGTATTACCAGAAAATAGGGCTTGAATATGTACGTTCAAATTTCCAAAAACTCACACGTGCATACCTAGCTAATTGTTTAAAAGAAATGCTGTGACTTTTTTTTTTAAAAAAAGTGATAGAATGCCACTTTTTTCACATTATCTTTTTGTCAAACACCTTGCAAGTATCAATGTAATTGATTCAAAACTAATTTTTCATACACAATCCACTCAACTTCAACAATTTTATTTTCATACATGTTTCAATCTAATTAATAAAACTGTCAAAAAGAAACTTCATAAATACTAATTCAAACAAAAATGAGATAGATAATGAGCTACAATCATGGAATCCAAAACAAAGAAATACCTGTAATTTTGTTTGTGTTTTTGTGGAAGATCTCCTCGACTTTTTTTTCCAGATTTTTCAATATTTTTGTGGATGGTTTCCTCGATTTGAAGAATGAACAAACTTTGTTTATATATTTGTGGAAGATTTCCTCTTTTTCCTTTCAATTTTCCTTTGATTTTCGCATATTGAAGAATGATTTATGAGGATTGTCGTGAGTTTAGGTTTTGAACGTATATTTTACGTTCAAGTTAAGTAATTACCATTTAATCCAAGTTTATAATTTTTTTCAAAACAACCAAAAAATATAGGGTACTTTTGTAAGTACCCCTTTATTTTATCTAATTGGGCCTGTATTATTAATGGGCTAGCCCATAGCCCTTTACCTTGAGGTTGTTGTTTTGTTCTATAAGGGTTGTATTGAAAGCTTTGGAGAAATGATGAATTGAATAATTGAATCATGGCCTGTTGCCCGTCTTCTTCCCTCTTCCTCTTCCCTTCTTCTTCTTAACAGTCAAGATACTATAATGCCTCTTCTCTTACTTTTCTAAATTTGCTTCTCTTCTTTTCTCTGAATCTGCATCTCTGTTGTTGTTGTTCTTCTTTCAATCTGAATTTTTTATTTTTTATTTTTCTCTAAATTTGTCCCTCCTTCCTTTATTCACATTTCCCTGCATTACAATTTTCTTTACTGCTTATATTTTGTCGTCATTGTAATTCAATTCAATCAATCAAGTTTTACAGCTTGGGTTATTAATCCCCATCTGAATTGTATTATTTTGTGTTGAATTGGTGTTAAATTGGGGTCTATATTTTGCTGGTTTTGGCTGGAAACGATCCAACCATAACATTTTGTTTGATATAAATTTTTTCATTATAGATTTTGTATAAAGTGATTGTTTGGAAATTAATTTACCTAGAAAATGTAGGATAAAAAATAATAATAATAATAAAAAGTTTTAAAAAATCTATACCACATAGGGACGTAGTAGCGGTAATCTATTTTTCATGTCATTATTTTTCTACATTCGATCATATCATTTACGGTTTTTATAATTTTAAAAAAATATCGTATACTTTATGATATTAAAATAAGAAATTGGGAAGATCATCTCATAAATTAAATTTTAAGTAAGTCTTAACTCACTAAGAAGTAATTTTTGGACACACCCAAACAAACATAATGAAGAAATCCAATCCAATGTATTTACTATACACAAGGGAGCCAAGAGGTGCTTATGTTAACTCCATTTTCTCTAATACAAATTCTACAGCTAAAAGCATTTCGAGTACTCCAATCTTTGCACACAATCCTTGAGCATCCCACTGCACAAAGTCGCGTGATTTGCAGGAATTTCATCTTCTTCTCTGTGCAATTCACTATTCCCACTTGAATCTTTTACATCTTCAGCAAATTGAACCCTCTTCTTCGTCTTCTCCTTTTCCTTGCTACCTATAAGAAAAATAATCAATGAGAGCTTTAATCGGACCAAATTATTCTTTTGAACTTAATCGCCTAACGTCGATTATTATTTTTATACTTAGCCAACATGTAAACAATTAATCTTCTAAATTATAGTAATTAATTCAAGAAAACGAGAGAAGAAGAAATGGAGTTTTCTTGTACCCGAAGATAAACAAGACTTAAGAACTTGCTTTGTAACTTGCAACACAAAATGGTGACATAGATTGGTATATATATTTGAGAACGTAATGGATTGTTCAGTAATTGTAGGTAGAAAATTTTACTCATGGTCATTGAACTTTGCACTAAGTGTCACTTAAGCTGCTGAAATTTAATTTTTGTGAGTCATCATTGAACTTCATAATATATTTCATATAGACCGTCAGCTCAGTTTGGCGTCTATTTTTTTAAATGAACATTCTACATGTTCGTGAGCTAATTCATCAAATTGTTAAGATTTTCAGTTAATTAATACAGATATGTTGAATATTCAGTTAGAAAGCAGCTGTCAAATTGAGTTGATGGTTTGAATGAAATATTTTGCTTAAGTTCTAAGATGACTCTAAAACAAATTAGAGAAGTACCAAAGCAATACTAAGTACAAATTTTAGTGGCCCTTTGCATATAATATATTTGAGAATATAGTGGGTTGTTAAAAATCTTGAACTTACTACTTTTTTGACTGGAATTTTGTAAAGGGAAAGGGTGGACGAGGAGAAGTGTAAATGAATTTTTTGGGTGATACGAATTGGACATACTTTTTTTAATGTTGATGGTTCTTCTAAGAAGAGAGGAAAGAGATTTGTGGTGGGTGATTGACCAATATTTGAGTCTTTATTGGATGTCCACAAGGTCATATATTTGTGTGCGTCAAGGTGAATATGTTACACTGGATTTTTGTACGAAGAGTCATCAAGTCATCTTTGTTGTATGTTTGAATCAATTCACTAGTTAGGATAAAGATATTTGTTCAGAACCACATGCGCCCTGGACGTATAGCACATCCACGCTAGATAAAAGGAGTGGAAACCCCATTAATATTACAAGCTCGGTTGTCAAACTTACCATATTTTAGATTGTGCAAAAAAACTTAGAAGAAAATAAAGATTTCTTGTTGTAAAGGCACTTATAAATTTATTTTGCTTGAATTTTTAAATAACTCGGATTAGTTTGACATGTCATCATGGGTAGTAGAGCGAGACAAAGTCATGTTTTATTCACATGATTTCAATTCACGTTTTTAACTAGTTTGGTCCACCCAATCCATTTTGAACCCACTAATGGATATTCAAATATTCTTATGTGATATGTGCGTGCAATGCTAGACAAATAAACAATACGGTTTTTTTCTAGATTCATTTATAAATTGCAGGAAATTATAGCAGATAATGCAACATGAAACTGATATTTTTTACCTCATTTTTGTAATTTGATATCTGGTGATATATGGATGGGACAGAATTGATTCAATCTCATCTCATATTTGTTCATGTTAAATCTTCTAGTTCCTCAAAAGTTTTGTATCCATCAAACTTCTCTATATCTTTGTATATAATTAAATGAAAAATGCAAATTAAAAATATTGAGAACTACAAGAAATACGAGTTTTGCTGACCAAGAGATTGGTCACTGAAAGCCCAATATTAGTCGGTAAATCAAATTACTGACCGGAAAGTTTTGGTCGGCCGCTAGTCCCCAAAGGGCGCAGGGAAGGTTTTTAGAGACCAAAATATAATTTAGTCGGGAAAGAGAGAGATTTTTACCGATCAAAAAATTGTAGGTCGGTAATTATAAACTTTTTTCTTGACCATGATTTTGGTCGGTAAATGCCTAAAGTAGTCGGTAATAAACAAGTCATGAGTAGTGGTAGTAAAAATAGACCAACCATTGCAGTTGGCCAGGAATAATATACATTTGCCGACAAAAAAATCAAGTGACATTTACTGACCAAGAGATCAAGTGAAATTGGTCAAAAAAAATTCAACACAATAAAGTTGAACTGCTTTTCCCGACTATGGTTTCACTCGATAATTGTGATTTTTTTAATTTTTTACAATCCTGCCCGACAATCAAAATTATAAAAAAGGTTAAAAGGCCAACTCGAACACAATGTACCGATAAAAGTTCAAATTCAAGAAATATCAGAAATCGCAAAACAATAATCACAATAAAAAGCCTACAGCAAAACAATTACAAGGCAAAATACTATATCATATCTTTACCAATCAATTCCAATTTCAGAATAAGTAACTACGTAAACATGTACAGCCCAGATTTCAAAATAAAAAGTCTAGTCAAATTCCAAAATAAAAGAAGACTAGCATAATCCAAAATAATAGCATATGTAATAATGGAGTATTAACCATCAAAATATAAAACCATGTAAATGGAATAAAAGAGCTTTAAACTAATGATCATCAAGTGACTCGTGATCAGGTGATGATGGTGACGATGACGAATGAGGAGTAGTAGGAACTCTAGGGCTGTCTATTCTAGTTGTGGCACCTGGTATAATCTCTTTTAACAAGGCGAGAATACGCTCATTTTGGCTTTGCAAATTATGCACGACTTGACAAAGCTTGGCATTCTCTCTTTGAGTCGTGTCTGCACGAGATGTAGCACGTGGAATCTTTGAACCCTTACCCAAACCCCTATAGTAGCAAGAAGTAGTTCCAAGCACCTAAGTCGCAATGTCATTAGCAGCGAGCTATACTCCTTGGCTCTCACTCTCCTCTCCCACAACATGTGCCTGTTGTGTTGTTTGTATGTCTACCATCTCTTTCTACATGACAATAGAAAAGTATCAACTTAAATAAGGTAGTAAAATATTTATTCCATTAACTAATAATAAACTTAAAGACTTATGGTATTTGTTTATTACATATTTCTCCTCAGCCACAGGATGTATCCAGCCTTTTGTATCCTTGTAATGTGTGTTCTTCCATAGTTTAATTCTGTCTAGTCGTCCAGTTCCCTTATCCTATTAAAACAAATAAGAATAAAATTGAATTGTAATTGTTTCCTAATAGAGATGAATATATTCCTTCTTACTTACCTCCATAGCCTGACATTGAATATATTATCTAGAACCAGAAAAATGGGTAAATTATTGTCAGGATCTGTTGTCAACTGCCACCTTGGATCTTTTCTGTAATGTCCAATTAATAGAACTAAAATAGTCAATGAACTAAATAAGTTAACCAATGAACATAAATGGAAGTTATACTATATATAAATGCACTTGAAAGTGCTCACTTTCCCAATAGTCACACAAATAATCCTAGTCAACCTGATATCGGATTTCTTTAGGCTTATTAGCTTTCCCATGAGCCATTGGTTGGTCTAGAAACTTCTTGTAATGTATGTGCAGCTCATATCGAAACTCCTTAAAGGAAGTGGCCATTGATTTCTCCATGAACTCTTTAAGAGTTGCATATTTATCATATTGTACATCAAAAATAGCCTATATATAGCAACATACCATGAGTAAAAATACAATAACTAGCACAAAATTCACACAAATATATTGGAATATGAACTTGCTGCTCCAAGCAACCAAAATCAAAATGCCAGCAATCAGATCATTCAAGAAACAAAAAAGGTTAAACAATAATGTTACCTCCACTTTGTCATAAATAGGAGATTTTTCAAATTCAGTCACATCTTTCCAAAAGATCTTTTGGAAAGGCACAAATATTCTCACACTACATCATATTTCAGATACGAATTGACGAGCATTAGGACCAATTGGTCGTCCATCGCTATCTTCATACATGATTTCCAGCTTCCTATGAGTCGCCTTGACTATCTGGGGTGTGCCTAAGCCACGAGTACGACCACGTCGCTCATGCTCAATTGGGGGTGTTGCAAGTGTTAAAACAATATACGTCAATAAAAAAAAAGTTGAAGTAAGAATTAAATAACAATTATAGAACTACATGTCTCCATTGGCAAAGTGACTGGTGTAGACTAGACGGTAGGTGAAGGTTGCGTGCTAGTTTGAGTGAACGCCTGCGTGATAAGACCATTCAGAGGTGTTGGGGTGGTGGCTTCCTCTTTGGTGGCATTGGAATAACCTGTGTTGTTGACAGTAAAAAAATAAAAAAAATCAAGACGCATAAAATTAGATGTGAGCACATTGTAGCAACATGCATTTGTGTCAAACAAATAAATTGTTGCTGAAAGAATTACTATTCAGCAACTACTTGCCACAACATTTCTAGGTTAATTTCTAGTCTGTAAAAGGTTGTGTCAAAATCAACAACTACATTTCTCATCTATAACATATGATCATTGTTCTGCTAGTCTGTCTTTATTCTAGTACCGAGCCTAGGCATAAAAAGCGATAAAAGTTGTAATAAGGGGATGATGACAACTTCATTCATAAAATGAATGTACTCAAATTTTGAATCATATTTTATTAGCAGAGATTGCATAAGCCTCAGAAATATATAGTTTCAATATCAAGTTATGAAGATTGACAGAGGAAAGAATAATAAATAACAAGATTTTTCAGTAAATTTCGATAAAGAAAGATAAGAAGACGTTGCAGTAAATTTTTGAATAAGCCCTCATTATTTCTTAGATGAACATGGAAATTAACAAAACAGTAATTATTTCTTATAAAATGTGATTCTTTTGTTTTTCTAGATAGGGATCGGAGATGAAAACATTTTAGATAAATCTTGATGTGATTCTCTTGTTTTTCAAAGAATCACCTATGGTATTGGAGGAATGACCAAGTAAACAATATCTTTTATGTTCCTACAAAAAGTCTAAGAATCCATTCTTACGTCTGAAAAATTCAAAATATATGGTACAAAATTATTTCCTTCTATTACATAAAGCAGTAACAACAAGCCCGCAATTAAGACATGTTTCCTATCCCCCTATCTAAATAAGTCTCCCCTTCCCCTCTGATTAAACCAGAGCATCTAAAACAGGTCCTCAATTTAATGCAATTTGTAGTCTAGAAAATCCTCCTAACCTTAAGTCACATACAACATTACTTGTCACTCCCATTTGATGTTGAGAAGTAGCTATTAACATATAAAAACCTATATGTAGGATTTTTTGATTCATGGCTACAATGTGCTCAAATTGAGTCTATGTCTCATGATTTTGGCAGAGCATCTATGAAAAGGAAAAACACAAAGGAATCTCAAAAATGATTTTTAACCAATGATGAGCACTGTCCACAGAGAACAACTCAAAAAGAAAAAGATAATACAAATTAACCAAACTAATGGAAAAGCCATACAAAGAAACTTACACCAAATATTGATTTTTAAGATAAGAAGCACCAATACCACCTGAAACAAAAATTAGCACAAATAAGTTTCATGAAATACAAAATGAATAAGGAAAGTGACAAATCAAAAATCTATACAGTGAGGGGAAATTCAGGAACTGGGTGGTGGACGTTAAAATATATGCAGTAATAAAATTGAGAAAATTGAAAATCCTACAAAATAAATAAATCAATCAAACCGTTCCTTTTTCTACCAAGTAAAGCAAATATATAATACAAAATTTAAAAAAAATCCAGAGATGAGTGTGGGGTAAAGATAATGAAAGCACAAAAAGAAGAAAATGGAAAAACTGAAAACTTACTTTAAGATTGAAAATGGAGAAAGAAGGACAGTACTTGGAAATGGAGAGAAAACTCTACACATGAAAATGGATAGAAATGCACCGAATAACTTCAAGGCACTAAGAGAAATGGAAAGGGCGGCAAAAGGAAATTGGAAATGGAGAAGACAACGTAAATCTCTGACTTATGTAGTTTGGGTAAATCCAATTAATTGTGGGCCATATATCCCGCCACAATTTTTGGCCCAGTATAAGAAATTTACCGACTACGTCTCCTCATGGTGTCCTTCTCCTTGAAGAACGTCTAGCTCTTCACGATCTGGTATAAGCTCCGTTCATATATTCAGTACTTTTGCTCCCTTCAACACATTCCTCTACTCAACTTGGTAACCTTCTCCGATCCGTTCTTAGGTCTTTGAACAGGAAATTAATCAGAGAAAGAAAGGCCATGCTTTCAATCTTTGCGGAACACTTTGTGAAGAAAGGTATCTTCGTAGCACCTAAGAGTTATTCCTTAGAAACAGAAGAGAAAGGTAATATAATTAAGCACAAGGGTCCTGTTAATTATTTAGTCGGTAAATATTGTAGCGCCATGACCCGCTAAAAAATAAATCTTATTTTGGCCGATTTTTAATTTTGGTTGGCAAATATGTCTTATTTTCACCTACCAAATACTGTTTTAGCAACTAAATATACGTTAGTGGGAAAACATTTGATAGGCAAAAAACTATTATTATTGACTAATTTTATTGGGTAGGTAAATTATTGGTCAGTAAAGATATTGCCGACCAAGTATTTCTATTGGTCGTTATAAGAGAGGCAAAAGACTATTATTATTGACTAATTTTATTGGGTAGGTAAATTATTGGTGAGTAAAGATATTGCCGACCAAGTATTTCTATTGGTCGTTATAAGAGAGTTTTCACCAACTAGAATTTGGTGGTCGGCAAAAGTTGGTCGGGAAAGCTATAATTTCTTGTAGTCGAGCTTCCTACTAGAAGACTTTTTGTTAGATTCTCCCAACATTTTTTTTAAATTTAAAAAATTGCCCTCTTTCAAATTCAATTTTGTATAAAATATAGAGGGTGTTTGGTAGGAATTTTTATGTGAAAATGCATTTTTGAATAGTAAATTGATAGGAAATGTGTGGTTGAAAAATAAGAAAAAGCTTTTGATTTACGAATAATATTATTTTAATAAAGAATGTGTGGTTAAAAAGAAGAGAAAGAAAAATGCATTTTGATAAAAATGGGTGCCAAACAGGGCCATAATCAATTCTTTTAGAATAAACAAAAATATTTACTAAAATATGTAAGCTTCTTGTAATTATAGGCAAGATTTAGACTTTAAACATATGGACGAGGGTATCAAACTCCCTTAAATTTAATTATAATTATAAAAAATTCTTCACTAATTAAAGTGAGTCAAATTTGCATACAAGAAAAAAAATATAGTTTGCTATATTAGAAGTCTAAAATCTAAACTGCGTGAGGATAATGCCTCTAACCAAATTCATACGGCCCAAATTCAGACAAAAGTCAAAACCTGCATTTTTAACACTTTTTTAATTACGACTTTTATTATGAATAGTTGAAAATTAGAAACATTAATTTTATTTTATCTAGAACAATCAATTCACGAATTTCATATCTCGTCTCCTAATGTTAAACTTTATACCTTCTGTCATTTTACCAATTTACCAATTTTTTTCTTTTATTTTTGCTATCTTTATAAATTTTAGAAGGTTAACATCATTTTTCTCAAGAAATACAATGCATGCTAATAGGTTAACCAGTTGCGTTACAATCCATTGTTGCCAATCCAAGTCATGAGCCGTGGGGAAAAAAAGTAATGCTTCTCCCTTACTTGCTTATGTAATTTTAACTTTGCTTCTTCTTTTTTTTCGTCCCTAGGATACAAGGCATGCACGTTGAGTGTATGTTGGCGACCTTTCACCATTGGCTAATAAGCAGATATGTACTGATTCTCCTCATTTACCCTGAACTTCTTTATTTCTACATTTGCATTTAGGTTTAACAGATTTTTCTATGTTTTGTTTGTGAGTTCCTCTTAATAATTTATCATATCTTGTAGCCTATCTCAGTTTTATTATGTTGAAGACCATTTCACTTTTATTGGCTATTTTTGTGAAATAATGGTGACTAAAGTATGATGACTTCAAACAATATAGACTTTATACTAATTTTGTTCCTCTTTTGTATTGATTTGTGTTTTACCTGGCATTGGTTTACATTTAAATGCTCTAGCAACAACTGCAAAGGACTACAAATTTGTCAAGCATAAAGCTTTTGGTTCTTCAAGACTATCAATTAGTCCAAGACCAAATGCCAATTTTCAACCTCCAAGCTCAAGAAGTGTTAAACTATACTTTAGCTATTAACTTAGAAAAAGAAATCTATGCCATTGAAAACAGTTCTTATGGACAATGCTTCCCCGACATTTGGATTTATGGTCAATGAAGAGATCAATCAGAATGTTCCAAAGAAGAGGAGGCATGTCTTCTTTATTGTAGAATTAATTTTCATCTAGATCTGACCTTTTTCAGACATATAACATGAATTAAATTCTTGGACATAGGTTGGAACAATCAGGATATGGTGAACCCTGTAATTGATGTAACTGCAACAAATCAAAACGCTTGAAACTGTAAGTTCTTTATTTTATTTCTCGCGATGGCATAAATGTACACAGTATGAGCCCTATTCAATTATGGTTGGACTACTTCCTTGTATTTTGCCCAAGACTTCCCGTGGAGGTAAAGCTACCATACCTTCTAGGCCTCATAAAATAGTGATTGAACTCTTGTGAACTCCATGTCTTGTTATTTCCTTGTTGTTTAATCTGAAGAAGTCTACTTGTTGTTTGGTGTTATTATAGTCATTTTGGCGAATTCAAATGGCTATATGTCAAATTTTGGTTGCCTACTGCGTTTAGTTCTACTGTTAGACTCATGAAATGATTTATTAAATGTGAAGTTCTTGATATGCATGAACTTTGATGGTTAGATTTTGACAAAGATTCTCTCTTACAAAACTGTTTCTGTCATGTTTTTTCCCCCCTATCATTCAAGAGTTGTTTTGTTGTCAACAAATTTGGTTAGGTTCGATGCCCTCCATTGGGCACTTCTCGTTATTCATAAAAACCTAGAATCAACGTCGAAAACTGCATTATGTGGTGGAAACCATTTTGTAGCTTTTGACTATGCTTTAGGGTTTAAATAAAAGTTTCCTAATGTAGTTACTGTGGATGCTTCCCTGCTGGTGTCTACTATGTGGAGCCATGTGCGTATAAAGATTGCTTCAACAAGCATGTCCATGAGAACACTATCCTTGCAACTCGCAAACATATTGAATCCAAAAATCCTCTTGCTTTTGCTCCAAAAGTGACTAGGAGCTCGAATTATCTATCTGAAGCTAGGATTAGCCTATGAATTCTAGACTCGTGTTCTGCTTACCTGGTGCTTAAGCTCATTTAAATATTCCCTTTATTATTCATTGCAAGATAAGTCCAGCAAAACTTCTATTTCAGCTCAACATAAGAGGGGATGCAATTGCGAAAAATCTAGTTGCCTGAAGAAATATTGTGAATGCTATCAAGTTTCTTTTCATCTTTTTAAGTTTGCAAGCTTTTCTTTAGCCTGTAAGATAAAATATTATCTTTCTATTGAAGAGTGGTGTTGGATGCTCAATGATTGTGGTTTTACGAGTCTCGGTATTATGATTTGCAATTTATTTTCCTTTCTGGGTTGGGCTTTTTTTTTTTTTTTTAACTGGCACGGGAGCTAAAGTTTAAAATAAGAATCCGATGTTGGGATGCTTTGTTATATCTCTCAGCTTCCTGGCTTCCGTCAAATTGTCAACCGAAGATATCTCTTCATCATTAATTGTACACATCTAATATATTTGCATTACTTATTAACCTCAAGATGATTTTTGGAAGTTTATTTCATTTAATTGTCTTTGATGTTCGAATTGTGAACATGAATGCAAGTGACAAATTCAGTGAAATTTTATGATTAGCCGATTTTTTAATACATTTTCTGATTACTCATATTAGATACTAATGATTCCCATGCAATTCATACATTTTTCAAGCAAAAATTAAATTTTCTTCTTACTAACACAGTAGATAGTTGTCCAAAATGCATTTGAGTAACGATGAATGCAAGACGAAATAATGTAAAAAGGGGAGACACCAAGGAGGGTAATGATTGAGCAGATAAGACCTATGATAGTAGAAGTTGAGATACTTAGTTAGAACATCTTCACAAGTTCCTTAGGTAGAGTTTTCTTGGCGGGCAACAATGTTATTATGGAATGCTCATTTTGGTGGTTCCACATAGGAACATCTTGCAGCCTTCCTAATCCTACCTCTTCTTTCCTAGGAGCTTTGGTTGGTCAGAAATTCTGCACGGTTTAAGGATGAGGTCGTAAGCTTGCACAGAGTTGTGCTAAAGTAAAATGTTGGCTACAAGAATTAAACGGTATGCTAAAACCAAAGAAATTGTTTCTCTCTCTGTTACTTATTCACAAAAGCTACACATCCCTGTGTTGCCAATACGAGTCAAAGCTCCATTTCTTTTTAGATGGTTCCCACCGCAATATGGTTTTTATAAAATAAATATTGATGGTGCTGGCGCTGGAAATCCAGGCCCGACTAGTTGAGGTGATTTGCTTCGAGATTGGTGGGGGAAGGTTATTTTTGGGTTCTATCACTCTCTTGGTGTTGGTACTAATACTTCAGCGGAGGTATCGGCTCTTAAGATAGGCCTTCAAATATGCTATGTCACTAGCATAGAGAGGATTGCTATAGAAACGAATTCAATTGTGTTGGTTCATTGGTTTCATCATCATGTCACCGTACCTTTGGCTATTAGGATTATTTTGGAGGATATATTAAAGCTTGCTCTGGTTATATCTATTGATATATCACATATTTATCGCAAAGCAAATCAGGTGGCTAATTCTATAGCGCATCTTGGATCTCAAGGTCATTTAAATTTTTTAGAATCAATCTCTAGTTTTCCAGTTTCTGCAATCGATTGCATTTGCTTAGATAAATGTAATTTGCCCTCTTTTCGCTTTTCGTAATTGATCGTACCCACGGTTTTCCTCCACCATAAGTGAGGATTTACCGGTAAAAACGTAGGTATTTTGCCACAAAAAAAAAAAAAAAGAAAAGCATATGAATTAATAATTGTTCTTTGAATTTGTAAGTCTAACACCATTAGTTAAATGTTGGCAAATTGCAGTCTTTTTATTCTTGTTGTCATAGGTATGCTAAAATGTCCCTCAAGATAATTAACTGAATTGGGTTCGGTTCTTGGTTCCTAAACTAAAATTGTGGGTACTTGAGTGAAACTGGTTTTTATATAATTTTTTATTTACAATTTATATGCTAGATAAAAAAATATACTTAGGCAGTATTTAGTCGAAAACTCTAAACTCCAACATTAAAAATAAGATTGGCTCTTACTTTTTTACATCTCTCCTCACATAAGATTGTTGCATTTAACAGGTTATTACATGTTAATGTTTATAATTTGTGATTTTTACAAATAAAAAATTTCAAGCAGATTTTGGTGTAAGTTGACAAATCAAAACGTTCATTCTTTACAATTCAAGCTTTTTTACTTTCTTGTATTGTTTATAAACTTAAGTGAATTTTTTCCATAATGCACAACAATTGAAATTGATATATTCATTGCATGCATTGTATTGTACCTCTTTTATTATCTTGAGGTTGTGATTCTCTTTTCAAATATAATTTTTTATTCAAACAGTGCGAGTTCAATATGTGGACCGTAATTTTTTGATATTATATAGTTATGTATCTAAGTACTATTTTTTATGTCAGCTAGTTTTAATAGTAGAAAAATTTAAGCATTGTTCATAATTAAATTAGATGCTCTAGAGTACCTCGTTTATGGATCGAATCTCATTACGAAAAATATGTTTTTCTCAAATTATAATTTAAGTTTTGACTTTTTTTTTATTTTCTCCTATTTTTGTGGTTTTTACTATCCAATATTTTACTACATGAAGATTTTTTAGCTGAATTTTCTCCATTGCACAAATTTGAGTAGCAGTGTCTGAGGTATATATACAAAGGGTTTATGTGAAATATTTATTAAATAAATGTATATAAAATTATTATGGGTAGAACCGAAACCGAACTAGAACCGACGATTCGAATTTGAATTTGGTTCTAGTATTTACGAAGACGCAAATGGTTCCATTTACAAAATACCCGAAGTACATGGGTGGTTCTGGGTGTTGAAATATCCAGACCGACCCACCCGACACTAGACCTAACTAGAGATGGGATTTTCAACGTAATATTAAATTTACCTATTTAATTTGTTTACTAGATAAATGGGATACAGACTCATTAAAGCTGTATAAGTTTGCACATAATATGTAGATAGATAGACAGAAAGATGAAAAGAAATCTGTTAACAGCTTCATAAATCAATTTTGAAGTTCAACAACCAGAAACTTGGAAGCGAGCGAATTTTTAATTGCTTGATAAAATTCCCATAGTAAGAACCATGAAGGGTTGACTTATACACACACACATAACAGTGTGTTTCGCCACCAATTTGTCCTAGAGACCATGTAAACCGTGTTGTTTGGTATGTTATCATTTTATTTTATTTTTACATTATTTGCATACTCTATTTATGGCATATTAATTGGTCTATATAGGGCTCACATGATACCTTATTAATAGTAAATGAAACATCTTACATATCTTCAGCTATGTTTCAATCTCATGCTGAAATTTAAATTTTCTTGTTCAATTATCATGTAAATTCTATTGTCAAACAAGAACTTTACGGTTTGTAAATATGAGAAAATGACACTTTTTTCAAAGTACACAACATGCTTTCCTTAAATTCGTCACATAATCTGCTGAATTGTCACAGGGTAGTCACATCACGTGTTCCCCAACAACATTATCCACCCATCATAAATTAGTACATTCCTTCTTTGATCGCGTCAGGGAGCCAGTCCAGTGTAGCAGCAAGAATGCGAGATGTTGTGCGAGAGAAGAACTCCATTCCTGGCAAGTAGGTAACTTCTCCTTCACTAGCAATCCGAATGGGGTAGCGGAGCAAGTGACCAGGTAGATCCCGTTCAAGATTTTCATCCGCATAGAGATCCCAATTTTTGTCAGCGATTTGGTTTACACTTTTGATACATGCCACACTTTCGGGGCATAGGAAAGTATTATCGAGCTTGCCAAGGTGTTCATACCATAGTGCAATACGAAAACCGTGGACCTGACCCCTAGCCGGTTCCCTGATTGCCAAATGATGTGGTTGATATGCTCCAATGGCTATCTCGGAATCCCTAGCACCGTCCATGGATCTTTGGTTGATATTGGCAGATCCAATTATTATGTAATCGTCATCAACTGCCAAAAAATAAAAATAAATAAAAATGAAGGAATATCAACGTATGGCCTTCTTTTCATAGCAATTCATCTCTAGAATAATTCACTCATGTCTAAGTACACTTCACGCTCTTAGGATAGCAAACACAAGCTACTACCTTGACAACGGAAACCAGTATCTAGTGGTGCCATCATAAATATAGGTAAATATTAATGTGCTTACATGTAGTAGTTATTGTAAGACAAGGAAAATATACAAGCCTAATAATGCCTAACAATGATTTGTGCCTTAAGCGATGGAAAAACTTTTGCTAGAGACATATTGGATAGCTTTGTAATTTAGTGGGCATAGCTTTCAATAATTTAAAGATTTAAATAATTCTTAGTTTTAGAAGCCAATCTCATTAAGCTCAAAATCCAGTACATACCTATCATCATCTTGGAATGAACGTAGATCATGAAGCGGCGAGCCTCCTGAGCTTTTAGATAATCTGAATCAGGTTTTGGTTGTTCTGAAGGTTCATATTCACCACTCTTCTTCACCTCCCGATTTCCAAGGCAGAAGAATGTCAGGTAATTTCTAGGGTCCTCCTCAATGCCCTTAGCTTGAAGAGCCTGAATCATGTCCTTATACATCATCTCCATTGTCATCCTCTGGAAACCTAATATAACCTTAGCTACTTCAGGAATCCCTTCGGGCCACATTGGCACCACGATATACACGGTGAATCTTTCCCCAGCCTTAATCTTACTCACAATCTTCAAGGAAAGTTCCTTTGGAATAAGATGCAGAGCTCCAATGTCCTCAACCTTTATATCTTTATAATCCCAGTCAAAACTTGCTCCCAGAAAAAACTGATTTTCGATATAAATAAATTTTTTTGCTCGACGTATCGCATGAATATATGCATCTTGGATGCTTCGGTCAATTATATTGCCATTCCAACTGACAAGACCTTTCCTTTTTGCCTCCTTGGGAGTATCCGGGAATCCAGAGGCAGCCCCACTATCAATAGATCTGAATAACTGAACATTCCATGTTTCATGGTTATTTGGATACATCACTGGAGATGGAACAATATCATCAAGCTCTCTCAAGTTACGTAATGCATTCTCCTCACCTTGTTTCCTCCATCTCTGCTCAAAATTAAACAGAACATCCCAGGCAATTGGTCCTTCCAGTCGGGAATGAATGTCGTGCCAAGGCTCCCTCGGCCCACCTTTTGTGATGGATGCACCAGTGAAATTAGGCTGATGAAAATCACCACGGTGTGCAGTATCCAATGTCCTGAAAAGTGAATGGGATGGAGTATCATATCTTCCATCGCAAAGATCAACGCCTCCCACAAAACTCAAAATCCTCCTCTTCTTCGATCCAGCTTCCGGCACAGCACTGTCCACCACTACAATCTTCTGGTGATGAGTGAACATGGCAGAAAATTTTAAGCTTTGACCTTTATATGGATTGCGAGGGCATAAGACACAATGCACACCAGTACCTTCAAAATAGCGGTTGGTCTCTTTACAATGGGTAGCCATTATGCCCTCGTTCTTCAGGCAATCAATAGAGGTTATGTCATCCCAAACAAGCATAAGAACCGTAACACCTTCATTTGCTTTCTTCTTGAGTATCTCACCAAGAGTAACGTCACCTCCTGGCTTTGGCCTCCTAGAATCCCTTATTAAGGTAATTTCGGTATATACAGACCAGCCTGCGATGTAAATTAGGTGCTCAGCATTAGTGATTGCATCGAAAACATCTTCCCAGCATCTGTGAGGCTCGTAGTTTTGTCCTTCAGAAAGGGGGATTTGGAGAACAAAATTGTCTGGTACATGAGAATCTTGGTACAAAGAAACCTGACATCCAGATCTCTGAGGAAAGTAAGTATAGGGAACCCCAGAATACTCGGAATTAATTCCACAATCCCAGTTATTATCTCGAGAAATATCCAAAAACCATAGCTTTACATGGATCTTAGAACCTTCACGTATAGGATTCTTGTCTTCATCCAATATCTCAACCCACCTATCCACTTCTTCCCCTTCCAAGAGCTCACGAACAGGTAGATAAGCTCTTCCGATTAAAGTTGCACCAATAGGATTATCTTCTTTAACATTAAATATCACATTTGAAGCCATATGAGCACAGTAAATAAGAAAAGACTCATTCCACCCGGGGTTATTAGGTTCATTTTCAATCATTCTAGTTTTCGCAACCGTTGCCTTTTCTAAATCAATAGTTGCATAAATTTTAGGACCAAAACCAAACCTCTTTGCAATGTTCTCGATCATCTACAAAAATATTCCACCAGTGAGAAGTATCACCAGAGGTAAATAAAATACTTCAATACACAAATCAGGAATATAGCAAATGAGTCTTTGAACAATTTTCTGACCATAGAATACATAATCACATGTAAAAATTTGTTTAACTTATAACCTTATTCAAAATGATCCTAAAATTATATATGATAACTGACAGGATAAATTGGGTCCAACAAATCGATGCATTTATAAAATCCGGAGCAAATGTTTTGTACAATTCAATTCAATTAATATGAATTCCTTAGTATCCAACATAAAATGCTCTGCTTTTATTAAATATAGCTAGTAGTTCAATATTTCTACTAGATCTCACCAGCTGCACAAAAATTAGGCATTTAAACTTCAATCGCAGGAATAAATATCGATCAATAGCTCAAATATCAGACCAACCCACCAAAAATAAAATAAAATTAATAATAATAATAATAATAATAGTGAAATTCGTCGTGTCGGGAACTGCCCGAAGCAAATTTATGCCATGAAATTCCTACCTTGCGAAAAACATTTCCACCTTCTTCGTTGAGCTGCCTGTCTACTTCAGAGATCGAGACATGGAGAGTCCCATGAAGCAATTGTTGGGTCATCTTTCACCTGCAACATCATAAAAAACATCAAACCCCACATCACCCATAAAAATGGAGCACAAAACAACCAAAAAAAGAAAAAAGAAAAGAAAAGAAAATCAATTGAAAAACATTTGTATTAACGAATGCATAAATTCGAAGCACCGAGTAGAAGAGTAAGGGATCTAAGAAGCTCACAGAAAGAAACTCGGATGGACTGATTTTGATCCGATCTTTCTGAAATTGATTGAATAAGAATTGAGTGCACTGCGTGTCTGTTTTGTGTATATGAGACTTCTTCCTTGAGAAAGAAAAGACCACCGCCTTCTTTTCGCACCCCATCTACTTCACTGATAGTGACATTCAGTTGGGTCATTTTCACCTGTAACATCATAAAAAAAACATCAAACCTCCATCATATTACACAAACCATGAAAAAACTCAAGCAAAAAGCATCACTGTGTACCATCCAAAGTCAAAACTAGAACAAAAAAAAATAAAAAAAATGAAAATCAATTGAAAAACATTTGTATAAACGAATGCATAAATTCAAAGCTCCGAGTAGAAAAGTAAGGGATCGAAGAAGCTTACAGAAAGAAATTTTGTTGAACTGATTTTGATCCAATCTTTGCTGAAACTTATTGAAGAAAAAGTAAGCTTTACAAACAAAGAACCGAACTATGTATGTATGTATGTGTGTGTAAATACATATACATAGAAACTGTCTCATGAGCACAGTGATTGGGTTATCCTTTGGTGACGTGGCAAATTAACTACCGATAAATTTATCTCATGTTTTTGCCCAATTTCCCAAAAATTGGAACCCCAAGAGCAAAAATTGTCAAGGCTGAAAAAGTCAAAAAGGGTGGCTGTTGAACAAAATGGGAGTGTTTCCGGAAATTTGCAACAGTCATACGTGGGACCCCTATGTTGACAGAAAGAATGCTTTTGTTTGTTCGCATGAAAATGGGAAACAATCATCAGCATGGGAAACAAACGAGTAGCTAAAAAGGAATGTAGTAGTTAGCTGTATCAGTTATATGGGGCCCACCATTAACTAACAAATATATAATAAAAAATTTTGTGCACATGGGAAATAAAGACAAAAATATACTCTATTCGTCCTATTTATATAGGTTAATTTTATTTTTTACACAAATTAAGAAATCTTATTTCATGTTATTGAAAGTAATTTTTGTTAAAAAAATTTCCTAATCTACCATTATTTATATTTGTACAATTTCAAAATTAATGGGAAAATTTTGATTATAACTAGACAAATTAAATAGGAATATATTAGTAAAAGAATAAAATAAAACATTTTTAATAAAGAAATAATATTATATAATTGAATATTATATAAAATAGTGGTATCATTAAATATGAGAAAAGGACACTTTTTTTTGAAAGTACGCAGATCAATCATGCTTTCCTTAAATTGGTCACACGATCTTTTGAATTATCTTGGCAGAATAGTCCATGACATGTCCCCCACCAACACAATCTACTAATCATATGTACAATTTAGCCGCTATTTGTCATTCATTTTAACGCATTATTTTTTTTATAATATTCATTTTTAATCATATATTCTTCATTAAAATAATATTACACATAAATAAATAAATAAATAATTCCTTTTTTAATCACATATTTCAACATCAATCACTATTCCATATATCATTCTTTAACATTAAAGGAACAAAAAGAGGCCCTTAATTTGTTAATATTGATTGATAATTTACACTTGACAACATTATATTTATTTATTTTAAAAATTATTTTAAATCAATTGATCGAATTTTGACAATGACAACATTGTCAAGTATAATTGTACAAATAGCATAATTGCGTAATCCACCCATCATGTCATCTCCTCCTCCAAGATTTGAGGTAAATTTATAGCATTTTGTACTAAATTTTGCATTGAACTTAAAATCAGTTTCCAACTCATTACACCAAAAGTTGCAACAAATGAACAATATTTAATAAATTTCTTCATTTTTAATAATTTATTATTTAAAAAACTATTTATTTATTTATATTATAACTACCTAATAAATAGTTACATTAAATTAACAAAATGTTGAACTTGATAACATCATATTTATTTATTTATTTTAAAAATTATTTTTAAATCTGATATTAATGAAGTTAACTAGTGTTATAATTTAATTTTTGAAATTCACATGTTCATTCCACAAATAATCAATTAATGCATTTCGAAGTGCAATTTGGGCCTATTTATCCTTGATTTGTCGATGATGAGCAAGAAAATTCTTGAAAGCGATCATGTTTATTACATTTTAAAACTTCTTGAGTACTTTATTTTAATTTATTCCTTAATTATTATCAATTACATGATTAAAACTCATTACAAATAATAATAATAATAATAATAATAATAATAATAATAATAATAATAATAATAATAATAATAATAATAATAATAATTTGTTATATGACAAAAATATATAACAAAAAAAATATAAATACTCTTAACCAAATTTTGTGCAAAGTGAAAAAGAAGGGCAAAAATATATTTAACCATTTTGGTACAAAATGGTGTAATGGTTTGGAGATGATTTGGCGTAATTTGGTGAATTTTGGGGTAATGAGGATGGGTTAGAGAAGCCATTAGGAGCTAAATGATAATTATTTTAGATCAAAATTTTTTTTTTATTCATATATTTCTTTTACGATCAAAGAAATATATTATACATTATCACCGATAATGACAATAAAAAGGACGGAATACGATCAACCCAATTATCAAAATATTGGAATAGTAATCCATTTTTTCAAACTCACAACTTGAATTATAATTTAAACATGTTCAAATAATCACTTAAGTTATACTCTTCCAATCTTTGATTAAAATGTTGACTTCTCACTACATACTCTCTAATTGACTAAAAGTAATTTCATTTTCAAAAAAAATGGCATGGCTCAAAAACTCGGTGAATCAAGTAACTATCAAAATTTGATCAAATCTACAAGTTTCGTAGTAAACCAACATTTAGGGGCTGGGTGGTCCAACCAAAACGTAAGGACCATAGCACAAACACCCAGCCTATCGTCTATTTTATCCTTCTTCTTCTAATTTTCAGAAATTTAATGCATTTAAATTAAGTTATAATTGAGAAAATAAATACTATTAAATGAACGATGGGAAATTGTGCCCTTGTTTAAAAATCACTTTTTTCTTGCACTCATTTTGAGCTATACATTCTTCAAAAAAAAAAAATAATAATAATAATAAATAAAATAAATAAATAAATAAATAAATAAATAAATAAATATATATATATATATATATATATATAATATTTTTTTCATACTTATTAGCCTAACATTATTTAAAATTTCACTCTTCAAGTAATTACATTTACACTAGCACTGTGAGAGTTATATAGAAGAAAAATAAGAATTTATAACCAAAAAATGATTCTTTAAAATAAAAAAAAATTCATATTACAATCCAGGAAGAAAGAGAGAATATTTCGGTCAAGAAGAGCTTAACAACTCTTTTAACTTTCTTTTAACTTTTAATTTTTAATAATCGGGTAAACCAGGTTACCCGACGAAGCCCCGTATGACTTGTGGGTCAACTCGTAAATCGAGATGACTTGGTTCTATCCATTTTTTTAATTGATGAATCATCTTAAATCTAGACAACCTCCCCTATTTTGACACCACTATATAATATATTATTTAGTCCCTATTTTGTAGAGAGGTTTCGAAAATAAATTTTGCGAAAGTGATTTTTTGGAGAATGTGGGATTAAAAGTAAGAAATTTTTAAATTTGTATATAAAATTATTTTTCTTAGAAAAAATGTGCTTGAAAATGAATTTGAAGCAAAATAAATTTTAAAAAATAGAATCAAAAATTCACTTTTGTATAAAAAAATTGCTTGTAAAAATAATACTATTTAGATAGAATTTAATTATAAAAAATAAATATTACTTATAAGTAAAAATGTACTTACACTTAAAAAATTATTTAAAAGTACAAAATGAACATATATCGTAAAATTTACTTATAGGTAAACATTATTTATAAATTCAAATTTTAATTATATATATAAATATTTCACTTTAAGTTAAAATTTGATGAGCTGAAATGGAAAAAAGTTACTTATAAATAAAATATTACTTGTGCATAGAAAATTTATATAATAACTTATGAATTGAAAACTATACTAAGGGCACATATATAATTTTATTTTTTGAAAAATTTTCAGAATCGTTGAATAATAAACATTTATGTGTTGGATCCTTTTCAAAATCGCAAATAAAATAGTCCAAAACCGAACATCTTGATAACGTTCAAAATCAATACTTTAAAAATTCACAATAGGTTCCCAAAACTCCCCAGCAGTCCTAGGAATCATATTGTGATGAAAAGCTAGGGGCTGTGGCTATAGAAGCCAAAAAAAGGTTGGATGAGAGGCTGAAAGCACAGTGGAAATCAGAAATCAAAACGTAATAATATGTTTGAGCATGTTAATTTATTTATTTTTTTTGGTTAAAAGTAGAAAAAAGTAAATTATGTTTTCTTGATATAAACAGAAACGTATTTACCTGTAACTAACTTTTTAGTCAATTTCTGGTAATTTAGTTCATGTCTGTCATTCTTGAACAAATTAAATTATTTCCTGCAGTAACAATCTCTCATTTAACAAATTAAATTATTTGCTACAGTAACATTCTCTACCACATATTCACACAATAAAATATTCTACACATGAACCAATAAAATTTCTTTAAATTTTAATCACATATTTTCCAAAACAAATACTATTCAAAACTCTATAATTTCTCCCTTAATGGGAGACAAACAAGCTATATATTGTATTTTAGGCACAAATAATTCTCGATAGAAATAAATGACAGAGCTGTGCAATAAAATTTGTCAATTGGCATCATTTGTAGTTCAATCCAGCTTATCATACAAACATACGAGCGTATACTATCAAGTCCAATCTAGTCGAGCATGCAAAAGTGTTATTATGTGCTTGTTTGATAAAATTGCTGTTAATATTTTTGTTAACTTTTTAACCGTTCAAATTTTATTTTTATCCCTCTTTTCATGACATCCACGAATTTTCAATCATTTGATTTGGAGGTTTTGTTTTTCATGTTTCTTAATCAAATGTAGGGTTTCGAGTGGGCAAGAAAGGACAAGAAATCTGAAGGTGAGCCCTACAATTGAAGGGACAGAAGTATTTGGCTTAAAGAAAAAGTTTAATTGGGCAAAATTAAGATGGAAATGCACAGAAAAAGAGGAATGTGCAGTGTGTTTGGAGCATTTAATGGCAGGAGACACCCTAATGCAGTTGCCATGTGCCCATAGATTCCATTCTATGTGTTTGGTATGACTAGAGACTAATGCACATTGTCCTTGTTGTAGAATGGAAATTCAAAATTGATATATATTTTTTTTTCAATTCATGTCATGGAATTCGATAATAAAGCTATGGAATTCAATGTTGGATATGTGTAGTCTAATTTTGTCGTTTACCTTTTCTTCCTTTACTACAATAGACGTTAGCGGTGAGATCAACGGGTTGATAGCTCCCGGATTGGGGGTTGAGGCATGGGAGTCCTTAAGGCGAAATTTTAATGTTGTAGAATAATATAGAAAGTTCATACGTATTAGATTGTCTTTATATAAAGATACAAGGGTGGACCATTTATCTTGAAAAGAGAGAAAAAAGAGAAGCTTGAGTTCATAAATATGGGGAACCTACAATATCAAGTGGATGCAACTTTATTGAATCACTCATAGTGTGTATTTGGACTTTAGAGGGTTTTTTTAAACCTCAAAAGATATTCTTTTTAGAGAGAAAAATAAGTTTTTAAGCACTCAGGGAAATTGTAATTTTGCACTTCTCTAAAAAAGCTCTAATTCAGCTTTCGTGAGAAGTTGAACTTTATATTTTGTGAAATTTTTAAATTTCTAAATATATCTAATTTTTAAATGAATGATGATTGTGATCAAATTGCAAATCTTCTAATATTTCGATAAAATATTACATTAGTCAATATTCTATCTTAATATTTATCATTAATTATCACTTTAAATTGTTATTAGGTTTACTTTATATATGAGGTGACAAATACATGTCATATGTTTGTATGTTAAAATATATAATGAAAATTACACATTATTTTTAGAATATAATCGTGTCATGATACTTTAATCCTATTCATGTACCAAATGAACCCATATTTCAGAACATTTGAGAAATAGAGGAGAAATTATGAAAGTTTCAACCAACAATGCAGCACTTCATCAACATTTTTAAAGTCGATTGATGTCTCATTTAGTTTAACAATAAGTAAATTTAATAATCTAAGAGGGAAATGAATGACACATGATCGATTCAATTGTAACAATGACTAAATTCATATATACTTTCAAAATTTAATTATTCAAGAATGGTACATGATTCAATTGTGTGATACGACAACTTTGCAAAGGAGTGACCACGTGAATGGGCGAATCACGATATTTTCTTTATTTTTCATTCTATTACAAGAATCAAGATTGATCGACTAGAAAAATAAAAAAGGGGGTCTAAAGATCAGTCTAATTACATATAAAAACTGTAAAATTAAAAGAATTTATGAACCAATAAGTATGCCATTCTGCATTTCGAAAAGATCGTCGTACAACTGCAATGAGTTTGCCTTGTCAAGGCAACGATGTTTAAAAGGGTAGCAGATAAGTGGCCGGCTTTTTAGACCAGACAACTAAATAAAACCAATCTTCACCAAGAAGAAAAAGTATAATTTAAAATATAAAGTTTTAACTTTAATTAGTCCATTTCTAATGGACAATGGACCACACATTCTAATCGAAAATTTTTCATTATTTTTCAACCATACATTCTTAAAAAAAAAAAAAAAGGGGTCCAAACGGGGGCTATTTAGTCCCTATTTGCTAGAGAGATTTTGAAAATAATTTTTGTGAAAAGTGAATTTTTGGAGAATGTGTGATTAAAAGTAAGAAAAATTTTAAATTTGCGTATAAAATTATTTTATTTAGAGAATATGTGGTAGAAATGAATTTGAAGAAAAATAAATTTTGAAAAAATAGAATCAAACAAGGCCTATGAGTGCCACACAAATTTTAGTTCACTAACGAAATCTGCACGTCCCATCTATCAATTTAATCATTTCTGACCAACTCAACTATTTGTTTAAGTCCCTCTTTGGTTAATTTAGTTAAAATAGTTGATAAAAAATTAAAATTAATAATTAATTTTAATTATACATTTAATTGATTCATAATTTTGCGATCACATATTTCATCATTTTCAATCAATATATTTTTTTTTTTTAATCGAAACCAAATAGGAGATCTGTTTTCATTTTTCTACAATAAAAAGGATCAAAGAATTTCACCCATCTTTCGGGAATCTCAAAATCAACTTTACCTCTTATTCAATAAAGATTTTATGGGAAGTGATTTTTTAAAAGTATTTTTAGAATGTATGGTTAAATATAAGAAAAAATTATGGAAAAATGTGTGGTTAAATCATACATTTTATGAGATTTATAATTTTTCAACCACACTTCTCATCAATTTATTCCAAAATCTATTAAAAATCTAATTTTAACCTCCTCAAACAGGGCTAAGTATAAAATTGGGTGACCATTGTTGAATTTAACCAGAAGATATCTATTAAAGTTATTAATTATTCACTTATTTAATTACTCCTCAAATTCAAAATAAAATTTTAAAAATTTTATAATATCGGATATTCCCTATATCCTATTTTAATTTGAGTAATTTTATGTAGCATAATTGCATAATATTGGCTTTGAGTGTCAGTAATTAAAAAATTTAGAAGGATATGTCTTAATCAAATTAACTGATTTCAATTAATTTTCACGTACATAGCATAATTAATTACTCTCTTCTTTAATAGCTGGATTTGAAGTTTGCGCATTATAATATATAAGGAAAAGCTAAAGAAGAAAAGATGACATGTTGTAAAATGTAAGTTTATTAGGGTTTAGAGATGAATGAAAATTATATCCTTACAACTCTAGAAATAATTACTGTTGTATTTATAATTCTATCCTATAAATACAAAGTTATGGTTCTTAATAAAATACATACAAGTCTATTGACTTATCTCTATTCTCTTCTCTTTTATAACACGTTATCAGTATAATTCTCTTAGAAGGTAATAATTTTCTTAAGTACAATTATTTATCACATGTATCGAAATTAATTTGATAACACGTGAATATCAATATCGATATGCTCCATACCAAAAGCAGTTTCACTGCAATCAATTCTTTTACAACAATTGTGTATAATAATACCAAAAAGAAAAAAGAAAAAAAGCCCTTACCATGGGCAGGGGCCCCCAAAATAGGGGCATTTTTAGAACAAAGAGCTTGCAGCTAAGCTTCTGACTCCCAGGTGGCGGGCAAGAGCAATGTCTTCCTCACTCAGGAGCTGTGAAGGCTGAGGCGAGGCCCGCTCTTAGTTGTTGTATTTTTATCATTCATTCATATATCGCAAATAAATCTAAGTATCTTTCGACATTATTTATCTTGATATGTTTATAGAATACTCGAAAATTAATCAAAGTACCCTTCATGCCATTGATATATGGTAAGACTATAAGAAGCATGGCTGGATGTCAATCCGAATGAATCATCGTTTTCGCGGAGGTCAATCTTTGCCTGCTGTGCAAGAGGAGAGCACATGCTATTCTTTATCAAACTTTTCATCGTCCCGCTCGAGCTAAACACTTTTGTGTGTCTGCCACCACAATGAATTCTACAACAATTGTGTATAATAATATACCGAACTTTTGTGTCTGCCAAATCAATCAATTATCATACACGTTATTCCATATTTTATTTAGTCAAAATTGATTATTTTATTGTGATAATGATTACTTTTTGTTTGTTTGTTAATGTTTGTTGATTTTACACGTAATTCCACGGTTTCACCAATACGCTTATCGGTGCCTTTTAATTCATGAAACAATTTAATTTATAACCATGACTCTGATTCATGCCTGTACAGTGTATTTACTATTTCATATGAGAATTTACGTCACAATATTAATTATTAAGTTTTTTTCTACATTCCTTTTCTTTATTCAATCT
Source organism: Olea europaea var. sylvestris (assembly GCF_002742605.1). Lineage (NCBI taxonomy): Eukaryota > Viridiplantae > Streptophyta > Magnoliopsida > Lamiales > Oleaceae > Olea > Olea europaea. The sequence goes on along the minus strand of NC_036259.1, from coordinate 4,937,609 downwards.
GCTACAATTTGTGTGTGATAATTATTTATTATTTACTAATTATTTATTCACTACATGTCATATGCAGTAATGATTACCTTAATTAATAATGAAAATTTTCGATTTCTGCTGTATGCATAGTTAATTTTCTACTCCTGTATTTTTTACTAATAATTATGTTATAGTCATTGTCCATTATATTCACTACATAATGATTTATTTTGCAAGTTTTTTAATCAATTTTATTAACTTGATCAAATACTTTTAGATGTTCTTTAAACTTAAATTAATAACTCATCATGTTGTTGCTTTTGTAATAGCACAATATTATAATTAATATTCTAGGAGAAATATTAATCAAACATCTATCTATTATAAATAGTCTATTGATGCTACTGAAGTAGCACAATATTATAATATTCTTGAAAAATTTTACTTACTCTTGAAAAGCATAAATTATATTTTTCAATATTTCAGAAGAATATTAACATATTGTTCTTGAAGAAGCAATAGTAAAATACAATATGCTTCCGAAATAACACGTGTTTTGAAGAACATATTATTTTAAATTAGTGTTTATCTCTGAAGAAAAACACGTAACTTATGTCATGTTGAATATTTGGTTAATGATTATATGATATTTAATCATATTCTTCGAAATTAATTGTACTTTCTTTTACTTTATTGTGTAGCTAATCAAATGGTAAGTATCATGAAACTCGAGTTTGCTATACCTGACATGTTTGGCAAAAATTATCTATCGTGGGTACTCCATGTTGATATCCATCTTGTCCCAAAAAGGTTTGGTAGAAACAATAAAAGAAGGAAACAAAGAATCCCTGTAAAATCGTGCAAAAGCACTCATCTTTCTTCGCCATCATCTTCATGGTGGACTGAAAATTGAATATCTCACTGAAAAATGATCCATAGATTATTTGGAAAAAATTAACTGAAAAATTTGATCATCAGAGGTCTATAATCCTCCACAAGGCTCGCTATGAGTGAATACATCTTCGTTAACAAGATTTCAAAACTGTTAGTGAATACAATTCTGAATTGTTCGGAATATGTTCAAAATTGACATTGTGCGGAGAAAAAATCACTGACGAAGATATGTTGGAGAAAATATTTTCCACCTTTCACGTTTCGAATATGCTCCTGTAGCAGCAATATCGCGAGCGTGGTTTCAAAAAGTACTCAAAGCTTATATCTTGCATGCTTTTTGCTAAACAGAATAATAAGCTGCTGATGAAAAATAATAAGTTACGTCCAACTAGCTCTGTACTATTGCTTGAAGCAAATGGTAATGCATTGCCTGAAATAAATGCAATATCAAAACAAGGACGTGGACATGAATTTGGACGTAGAAGCAGATGTGCACGTGGAATAAACCATGGATGAAATAATCAACAAAGTTATCAACAACAAAACAACAATTTCAAAAGGTACAAAGCAAACGAAAGTAGCACATCCAAAAAGGTACACGAAAAAAGTTGCTTTAGATGTGGAATAAAAAGGCATTGGACACGTACCTGTCGTACGACAAAACAACTTATGGATCTCTATCAAAAATCAATCAAGGGAAAGGAAAAAGTGGAGACAAATTTTGCTGATTATGATAGTCCAATTGATGTAATTCATTTGGATGTCTCCAATTTTTTTGCTGATCTAAATGAGAATATTGACTATTTGATTGAAGTGGTGTGATGAAGGATATATATTAGTTTTTTTCTATGTTTCTAGTATTTCTCTTTATTTTAGAAATTTAGTTTGAAATCTTTTCGCAAAAATTTTGAACTTTATTATGTATCGTTAATTTCACATAATTAATTATTATTATCATTTTAAATTTTAATTCAACTTTTTTTTATCTATTTTGTTATATTGATAGATTCATGATGGATTGTCAAGACACCTACTCGATTGATAGTGCAAGTAGACATACTATTTTTCAAGACAAGAAATATTTTTTGGACTTAACATTAGAAAAAAATAATGTCAATGAGTGCATCGAATATCGTTAAAGACTCCAGAAGAGTTTATATTATTTTACCAAATAATACAAAATCATATATTGACATACACTTTATTCTAGCAAATCCAAAAGAATTTACTTAGTTTTAAATTTATCTGTTGCAATGGATATCATATTGAGATGACGCAAGAAAATAACGCTGAATATCTTTACATAACTTCTTTTATATCTGGTCAGAAGTAGATAAAAGAAAAATTTCATGTACTCTCATCTGGGATGTATTACATGTTTATAAAAATGGTTGAATCAAATAATGTCACGAACCAAAAGTTCGTTGACCCAAAAACTTTTGTACTTGGGCATGATCGACTTGAACATCTAGGAGTTATAATGATGCGTCGAATAATAAACAACTCACATGGACATCCTTTAAAGAACTAGAATATTCTTTTATCAAATGATTATCCATGTATAGCTTGTTTGGAAGGTAAGTTAGTCATTAGACCTTCGATTACAAAGTTCAGTATTGAATTTTCAACTTTATTGAAAAGAATTCATGCAGATATATGTGGGCCAATACACCCACCATATGGATCATTTTCGTTATTGTGGTATTAATTGATTCGTCTATTAGATGGTCACATATTTGCTTACTTTCCACTAGGAATGTAGCATTTGTTAGACTATTTACTCAAATTATAAAATTATGAGCGCAATTTTTTGATTACTCAATTAAAACTATTCACCTTGACAATGCTGACAAATTTAGATCACGAGCATCAAATGATTATTGTACGTCAATTGGGATTGTAGTTGAACATTCAGTTGCGTATGTCCATACACAAAATGGTTTGGCGAAGTCGTTTATTGAACGTCTACAACTTATTGCTAGACCATTACTTATAAAAACAAAACTCTCAATTTCTGATTGGGGTCATACCATATTACATGCTGCATCATTGGTTCGTATTAGACCAACTGTCTATTATCATTATTCACCTTTGCAACTGGCATTTGGTTATAAACCTAATATTTCTCATCTACAGGTTTTTGGTTGTGTAGTCCAAGTCCCTTCCCCTCCCCCCCCCCTCCACAATGTACTCAAATAGGCCCCCAACGAAAACTTGGGATTTATATGGATTTCGATTTACCATCAATTATTAGGTATTTCGAGCCTTCAATGAGTGAGTTAATTACTGCACGTTTTGCATATTGTCATTTTAATAAAATGACTTTTCCAACTTTGGGAGGGGAAAAACTACATTCTGAAAAATAAGATAAAATTACTTGAAATGAAACAACTCTAACTCACTTTGATCCCGCAACAATCATTGTGAGCAAGAGGTTTAAAAAATCATTCATTTGCAAAGAGTTGTAAATCAATTACCTGATGTATTGTTGACACAAGATAAATGACAAAGTTATATATACTAACAGAAAATATTCTGGCAAAAATTGATATCCCTATAGGACGATCTGCCATGACAAATGAATCTCAAATACGCTAGAAGCGTGATCGACCAGTTGATTCAAAAGACTCTGTACCTCGAAAAAGAAAAGTAAAGGAGAAAATTCAATCAAAAACTTCAGAAAAAGTAACATTAGAAAATATTGATCAATCAAATATTGAAAATATGGTTTCTGAAAAATCACAAGTTTATTAAAATAATGAGATTTCAATAAATTATATGTTATCTCATAAATTATATAAATGAAAATAATGTTATTATAGACAATATTTTTGCTTTTAATGTGGCTCTTGATATTATACAAAATGAAGATCCTGATCCACAGTCGGTTAAAGACTGTCAAAATAGAAATGATTGGTCAAAATGGAAAGAAGCCATACAGGTGGAATTAAATTCCTTAGAGAAACGAAGTGTTTGGACTTGTAGTTCGAATACCTGAAAATATAATCCATGTTGGATACAAATGAATTTTTGTACGAAAGAGAAATGAAAATAATGAAATTATAAGGTACAAACCCCGACTAGTAGTTCAAGGTTTCTCATAACGATTAGGAATTGATTACTAGGAAACATATTCTCTCATATTAGACACCATCATTTTTAGATTTTTAATTAGATTGATTGTATCACAAAAGCTTGATATGCATTTTATGAATGTAGTAACTGCATATTTGTATGGTTCATTTGATAGTGACATATATATGAAAGTCCTTGAAGGACTTAAAATATCGAGAACAAACGATACATGCCCGAGAATTATGTTCTCAATTAAATTGCAAAAATCATTATGTGGATTAAAACAATCCGGACGCATATGGTATAATCACCTTAATCAATATTTGTTGAATGAGGGTTATAATAATGACGATGTCTGTCCATGTGTTTTCATAAAGAAAACAGATATTGAATTTGCAATTGTAGCAGTTTATGTTAATGATTTAAATTTAATTGGAACTCTTGAAAAGCTCAACAAAACTGCTGATTATTTGAAAAAAATGAATTTGAAATGAAGGAATTGAAAAAAATCAAATTTTGTCTCGGATTGTAAATTAAACATTTCACAGATGGATTATTTGTTCACCAATTTACGCATACAGAAAAAGTTTTAAAACTTTTTTATATGGATAATGCATATCAATTAGCATCACCTATGATTTTTTGATCATTTGATGTGAAAAAGGATCTATTTCGTCCACTTGAAGATGGGGAAAAGGTTCTTAGTCCTGAAGTACCATACCCTAGTGCAATTGGAGGGTTAACTTATCTTACAAATTGCACTCGACCCGACATAGCTTTTTCTATAAATCTCTTTACAAGATATAGCTCTACACCAACTGAAAGACATTGGAATGTTGTTAAACATATTTTTTGTTACCTAAAGAGTACTATTGATTTGGTATTATCTTATTCTTAAAAGTCAGGATCTGCTTTAGTGGAATATGCAGATGCAAGTTATCTACCCGACCAACATAAAGCTAAATCACACACAGGTTATGTATTTACATATGGAGAAATGGTTATATCATGGAGATTTGTGAAGCAACCCTTGATAGCTACATCTTCAAATCATTCTAAAATTATTGCAGTTCATGAAGCAGATCAAGAATGTGTATGGTTGAGAAATATGACCCATCATATCCAAGTATTATGCGGGTTAATTTCAACAAAGGATAGTCAACAATTTTGTATGAAAACAATGCAACTTGTATTCCAAAACTCAAAGGAGGTTATATCAAAGGTGACAAGATAAAGCATATTTCTCCAAAAAATTTTCATACACACGAGTTTCAAAAGAATGACAACATCGATATCCAACAAATTCGCTCAAGTGACCACTTGGCCGATTTATTCACAAAAGTACTGTCAATATCTACATTCAAGAAATTAGTTCATGAGATTAAAATGCGTCGACTCAATGATCTTCAGTGTCAACATCATGGGAGTAGTTGTACTTTTTTTCCTTTGTTAGATTTTATCCCATTGGAATTTCCTAGCAAGATATTAATGAAGCAGTATTTGTTTTTAATACTCTAAATTAACTGTACTCTTTTTCCTTCGTTTTGATTTTTTTTTATTGGATTTTTATCAAACAAGGTTTTAACGAGACAGATATTTTGTAATGTGTCATTCAAGGAGGAGTGTCATAAAAAGTAAATTTATTAGGGTTTAAAGATGAATGACAATTATACCTTGCAACCCTAGAAATAATTAATGTTGTATCTCTGATTCTGCCCTATAAATACAAGGCTATGGTTCTTAATAAAATACACACAAATTTATTGACTTCTCTTTGTTCTTTTCTCTTTTCTTCTCTTTTATAACATAAAGCAAATTATTGCCGACACGCTTGATTTTAAGATATTCGGGATGATACCATTTTATTAGACGTTGAAAAAATTGGTGTTTCTTAATTTTTTGAGGCACTAGTTTTGAGTGAGTTAAAGGCATCCAAAATCGGTGTGATATAATTTTGACTGTATTTCTCAATCCATCAAATTGTAAATTTCGATATCTCAAATCCTTTCCATTTTAACCCACTATAAAATAATTATTTTCAACTTACATTTTTTTTTTCAAAACTAACTTCTAAATAAAATACAATAACTAAAAAATTTATTTCAAAAGAAAAGAAATTACGTTGTAGCTAAATAATTATTTGAGGCACTAGTTTCGAGTGATTTAAAGGCATCCGAAATCGGTGTGATATAATTTTGACTGTATTTCTCAATCCATCAAATTGTAAATTTCGATATCTCAAATCCTTTCCATTTTAACCCACTATAAAATAATTATTTTCAACTTACATTTTTTTTTCAAAACTAAATTCTAAATAAAACACAATAACTAAAAAATTTATTTCAAAAGGAAAAAAATTACGTTATAGCTAAATAATTATTTGAGGCATTAGTTTTGAGTGATTTAAAGGCATCCAAATCGGTGTGATATAATTTTGACTGTATTTCTCAATCCATCAAATTGTAATTTCGATATCTCAAATCCTTTCCATTTTAACCCACTATAAAATAATTATTTTCAACTTACATTTTTTTTTTCAAAACTAACTTCTAAATAAAAATATAATAACTAAAAAATTTATTTCAAAAGAAAAAAAAATTACGTTATAGCTAAATAATTATTTGAGGCACTAGTTTTGAGTGATTTAAAGGCATCCAAAATCGGTGTGATATAATTTGACTGTATTTCTCAATCCATCAAATTGTAAATTTCGATATCTCAAATCCTTTCCATTTTAACCCACTATAAAATAATTATTTTCAACTTACATTTTTTTTTTCAAAACTAACTTCTAAATAAAAACACAATAGCTAAAAAATTTATTTCAAAAGAAAAAAATTACGTTATAGCTAAATTTTTTACTTATGAGTGAAAAAATACTTTTAAGATAAAAATGCACTTTTTTATATAAAAATAATTGCTTGTAAAAATAATACTATTTAGATAGAATTTAATTATAAAAATAAATATTACTTATAAGTAAAAATGTACTTACACTTCAAAAATTATTTAAAAGTACAAAATGAACATATATCATAAAATTTATTTAAAAATTAAAATTAAAATTTTATATATATATATATATACTTTAAGTTAAAAATTGACGAGCTGAAATGGAAAAAGTTACTTATAAATAAAATATCACTTGTGCATAGAAAATTTATATAATAACTTATGAATTGAAAACTATATTGAGGGCACATATATAATTTTATTTTATGAAAAAATTTCAGAATCGTTGAATAATAAACCTCTAAGTATGTGTTGGATCCTTTTCAAAATCGCAAATAAAATTGTTCAAAACCGAACATCTCATCAACGTCCAAAATCGATACTTTAAAAACCCACAATAGGTACCGAAAACTCCCCAGCAGGCCCTAAGAGTCATACATTAATGGATGTACTCACACCAAAAAACAAAAAAATAAAAAAATACATATAGGGGTTGGGTTGGTTCAAACTTTCAAATATGTAATTTGTTATTGAACTCATCTTGACACGATCTACTGAGATAGTAAATAAAACATTTTAGATGTTAAATAATATTAGAATTTATACTAGTAGGGCTCAATTAGTCGACATCTTAATATGGCTATTTGGGGGAACACAACCTACACGTAGGATGGAGAATCATGATTTGCAAACTCCACCAAACAACAAGAGCTTAACGGTCCATTTATTTTGTGTTTCAAATTTGAGTTTCAAATTCATTTCCAGTTTTAAATTATTTAAACCCTTATATTTTAGATTTTTAAGTGTGTTCAGAGTTTTTAATAAAAATACTTAAAACGTCAAAAACGTATTTTGAGTTTTATGTTATAAATTGAACCTCGTTTTTAAATATATATTTTCACAAATATCATGCTAAATAAGTTTTGGATGTTTTGTAAAATTGAAAGTTTTGAATATAGTAATAAAGGCACCCTAAAATTCTCTTAAAAGAATTCAAGAAAACGAATTTTAATGACATTATTATGAGAAAGGTCTAGTCCTTTACATCATATCTAATAATTAAAACTAGAGTGTAAATCATGACTCACGTATTTGTCAAGTTGAATGGTAACACGTGCTTGTACACATAGGATGTAGAAACATGATTTGCAAACTCCACCAAACACCAAGAACTTAACGGCTATTTAATTTGTGCTTCAATTTTTAGTTTTGAACTTTGAGTTCATTTAAGTTTTATGTTTTGAGAGTTTATTTTTAGATTACTAACAATAACTTTTGTTTGTCATTCTTAAAATCTATTTCTCAAAATAGAAAACTAGAAAGGCATCCCGACTTTGAACCTTGAGGACAAGGTTAATTTAAGGGAAAGGAATGTCATGGCTCACTTCATTTACTTTTATTTTATTTAATTGGACATGTATTATTAGTGGGCTGGCCCATAGCCCTTTGCCTCATGGGTTATTGTTTTGTTCTATATAGGGTGTATTGAAAGCTTTGGGAAAAGGATGAATTGATTAATGGGAAAAAATCACAACTCAGGGGTATAGAATACCCCAAATCAAAAACCCCCCATAATGATTGAAAATTCAAATGTCCGGTATATATGTGTGTGTGTGTGTGTGAGAGAGAGAGAGAGAGAGGAAGATTCTGTTACATCTGTTTCCTACAATTAAGCTCGCTTACCATATATAATAGGACTCCAAATGTAAAAAATCCTTAACCAAAATTCAAAAAAATCTGTCGGATTTCATTATGCACAGCAACGAAATTGATGTTGCCGATTGATTTTACTACAAATTGGTCGATTTCATTACTGTATCAGGTCACAGAGATCGGTGTCGATTCCATAAAAATGAAATAATTGGCGAAGAAGCCAATCCAGGTAATAATAGGAATGTTATGTTCGTCGATTCGAATGTCACATTCCGAACTGAATTCCATAACACGAGTTGGTCCTAAAATCATCGTTGCAGGGGACAAGAAATCATTGCTAGCCACGGAAGTGCTGATCGTCCCTGGCTAATATAATACAGGTAATAGTGTATTTTGCTGCGATCACAACTTGAAATCAACAATCACGAGACTAATGTCGTTCGTCACAAAATTAGTATAATATCTAACTTATAGGTCATAGCTGCTCATATCGTCATTAGCTGGTTTCTCGTCACAAGTTGCTATTCAGTAGAATCGCAATAGACGTCTGTGTCACATGCGTGAACTGTATGTGTAAATGTGACCTGATCTGTGAAACTGTAACCTCTATACTGTGAAATGTAAAGTGTTTCAACAGCTATGTCCATGTATTTAGCATCAAACGTGTCGTTATTCACTTCGAGTATATGCGACCTTTGTGTAACAATGTAGGAGAAGACATATGTGACCTGATTTCTAGCTCCGTAACCCTAATTGGTAATGCGTGACCTGCTATGTGAGACTGTGACTTGACTTGTTAATCTGTAACCTATCTGATGTGACATGTTTCGCCCACAATGTGTCGAGAATGTAAAATCAAACATTTCGTCATTTGTTGCGAGCATATGTGACTCTCTGTCAACTCTGTAGTCTGAATGATATCAATCTGTGACCCGACTTGTGATTGTCTTATCCATAACTATTTGTAACATAGTTTGCCAATTTGTGACCTCGTTGCTGTGCAGTGTGACATGTGACATATTTCACATATGATGAAATTATTGATATTAATTCTAATTTGCAGAATGGTGTACTTGCATATATGTTTACTATATGGAATGCAAACCTCATTGGCGTTGGTAGCTCGCAACTGCAGTTATTTAACCCTTGTGGAAACAGTGATGACAGAATTTGCTCTGGATCCTACGAAGATAGCTGTGTCATTGAAGTACATATTGAAGGAAGATTTACCTCCCATCAGGATAAAAAATGGCAATAATGTACTATCATACGTTCTGCTAAAGGACATGGAGCGTGAACCCGCTAAATATCCGATAATCGTTGACGTTGCTAAGGCAGAAATAGATAATACATCCATCACAGTGCCAGTCAATGCGCATTCCAGCGGTGAGATGTTTACATTGCAAGACATGGCATCAGATATATGCGAAGCATCAAATGAAAAAATGGGTCACATTTGTGATACTGAAGTCACAGTTGTGTCTGTCGCGGATGCTAGAGAGGTAGAAGAAGGAAGGATGTTCTTTGATAAGGATGTTTTGAAAATGAGCCTGTCATTTTTTGCTATACAGAGTATGTTTGAGTTTATGGTTGAACGGTCCGACAAGAGAAAATATGTTGTACAGTGTTCGAATGGTGGATGTAGTTGGATATGTAGAGCGTCGATATGGGGTAAAACAGATATGTTTAAGATACGAAAGATTGGTAGTCACACATGTGCATCAAATATAGTATTAGGATCACATAGGCAAGTGTCATCTAAGGTTGTGTCATCTATAATTAAGTACAAGTACACATCATCCCGTACTATATATACACCAAAGGATGTATGCAGTGACATGTTGAATACTTATGGGGTTTATTTGAGTTATTCAAAAGCTTGGAGATCTCGTGAGCAAACTTTGAAATGATTAAAGGTGACCCAGCCGAGTCATTTGGTAAGTTGCCAAGCTTCTTTTACATGCTCCGACAGAGAAATCCTGGTACGATCACAGAAATAGAGGTTGATAGTCACAGTAAGTTCAAATATTGTTTTATGGCACTAGGTGCATCAATACGGGGATGGGAGCATTGTAGACCAGTGATTGTTGTTGATGGTACATACTTGAATGGTAAATCTGGAGGTACACTTTTCACAGCATGTACACAAGATGCAAATAATAGTATATTCATTCTTGATTTTGGAATTGGAGATAATGAGAATGACAGATCTTGGAGATGATTTTTTTGATAAGATGAAGAAAGCGTATGGAAACAGAGAAGGGCTGTGTTTTGTGTCGGACTGTCACCCCAATATAAAGAATGCGATAGAACATGTGTATCCGGGAGCCTGTCATGATATCTGTTCTTATCATTTGTTGCAAAATTTAAAATCATATTATGGAAAGTCAGGCCAAAACATTACACAAGTATTCAATTTGGCTGTCCGCACTTACACGCTGGAAGAATATGATTATATTATGTCTCTGCTGACTACGATGAATGAGAAGATAATTTCTTACCTGGTCGTGTAATTAGTCTTATTTCATTTCACATATATATAAATGGTCACATATGGTATTTACATAATGAACTTAATGATTAATTTAAGTTTGTACGCTGATGTTGGATATGAAAAGTGGTCATGAATACATATGCCAACAAACAGGTATTTTACAATGACATCAAACATTATGGAATCGGTCAACGCGGTCACGGAGGTAGCCAAAAATTACCCTATTGTATCCTTGCTAGAGTCATTACGGCAAAGCATACAATCATGATTTTTTAGACACAGAGATGATGCACATGGAACTTTCACAAAGTTGTCTAACAAGTACGAAAAAGAGATTAGGAAAATGAGCATGGATTTGAGGAACTTGAGGGTAATTTTTTATATTTTAACACTGAGATGTATATGTGACCCAATGTAAGTGTCAGTATCTTGAACTGTAATGTATCAAATCTGATGTGACCTATTTTGTGATTCTGTGACCTGGTTGGTAAACTAAGTTTGAAGCTTCGTATTCTGTTTCATAGCTATCTGTGAATGGAACAAATTTGTGTAACCTGATATATAAAAATGTGACCTAAGTGATGTGGTGTGTGATGTAACTGTGTATTCTCTGTCAACTCTGTATTCTGATGCATGTCTATCTGCCAAATGAGGTATGGACCGCATATGTAGCATGATTCCTGAATCTGTAAATGAACTCAGGGATATGAGTCATTTATGCATGACCGACATGTTGGAGTATATGTGACATGTATTCAACTACATGTGACCTGACTGTTGTTATATGTACGCAAGTATCTCCTTCAAACCAGATAGTGTTTTCTGTAAGTAACGAAAGGTCGACGTTTGTCGTCGATATTGAGCAACGAACATGCACTTGCAGGATTCTACAAGTTGATTTGTTACCGTGTCCACACGCTTTGGCTGTAATTGCAAACACAAGAAGAGATCCATATGATTATTGTTCCTATTATTACACAAGAGGTGTACTTGAATACATACCAAGATTCTGTATATCCAGTTGGAAATCAAGAGGAATGGACAGTGCCAAAAGAAGTACAGCGAGAAATAGTGTTACCTCCTAACCAGAAGAGGAGTTGTGGAAGACCTACGGAGAAAAGAAAGAGATCATCCAGAGAAGGGAAACCGACGGCAAAATGCGGACGTTGTGGAGGACAGGGTCACAACCGTAGGAGATGCTCCAGCTTGGCTCCATTACGCTAAAATGATCGATAGAATTACATACAAATATTTCATAGATATGTGATATTCTTTTAAGGATAATGTTCATTTTAAAGCCTCTTTAAAGAATGCATTCAGATTGATCAACTTACAGTTAAGTGTCTATCAACTTTGGAGTCAAAATAATAATTTTCTAAGATTTGGACCATATCTGTAACCTGATACCAGATCTGTGACTTGTGTACTGTGACCTGTGATGTCTAACATGCCGTATGAAAAAGTTACTTGATTTGTGAATATGTAACATGAAATGAGAACATGTGACCTGAAGTGTGGACACATACGGGTTACATAAATCCTAATACCTGTAACCCATGTGCTGTGACATGTGAAGTGTCGTATAAAAGGTATGTGTGATGTGATATGTAAATCTGTGACCAAGTTCAGAAACCAACTGTGACCTGTCTGTTGTACCATATGACATGTTTCATCGACTACGTGACGCTGTTAGAAATAAAGAATCTGTATAATTTACACAATTTATATAAAAATAGCATTAAAATATAATCGAAGATGGATAAATCATGAACCTAAACACGTTAATATCCTTTACTGCAAATCAAAGGTTACGAGTTACAATGCATTACATGAACCTCTATTGACCAGACACATGCAATGTTCATAACATTTACAAACTAAATCCTTGTCTTCACTAACAAATCTAAAGCCACTTTTCATTCTATAACAAGCGCTTCCCCCGTCGTAAGCTGATTCACTTTCTTTGTGTAAACCTGTCGGTATTTGTAGAGCAGCGTAACAATATTCATTCTGAACTTGCTGGCATCAAACTTCTGGGGAATGAAACATCTACCGCCACGAATAAGATACAATGCATATAACACTACGAATATCCCACAATCATGACTGCAGAACATATGACAGACTGTTATGAATGAATCAATCAAAAGGATATACGCATTGTAAATCTTGGTCACAAACTTACCCATTTGTTTGCTGAGGGAGTGTGTTATCGATGATCACTTTCAATTCTTTGGCTTCTGGCTCGTGATAATCAAAATCCTTCTTTGAAATTTCCATGGTATTCATTAGAGCAGGCAATACCTTCACGTACGGCTCAATACCTTGCAAAACCTTCCAGTCACAGTAAGATTTACCTGCTGAGTTGAACACAGTCAAGGTATGACTTCTGAATTGTAACAAGCTAAGCATCCAATGTACTTTGTTAGTGGGTATGATCGGCATGAACACATAGTCAACATCGGCCCAGGGTGAGCTAAAAGGGAGGCTGTGACCTGTTGCAACCTCAAGCGGGTTCGACTCTGAGGAAAAATGTCTTTTATTTTAATCTGAAACCATGAGTTTGTAGTAGTGGCTCTGTATTTCGCATTTTTGCCAAGTTTTGCTATCTAGCGAATGAAGTAGAAACAGACATCTATGTGTTGTTTCAATGAGAAGAAAAGATGTAAGCATTGAGTACTCCATATTGGATACGAATATAAAATGTGACCTGTTTGTATCAAATGTGACTCTGTGACTAGTTACAATATGAAATGTGACCTGTTTGTATCATCTCTGATACTCTTCTTAACGAGTATGAAAGAAATCAGAAGTCTAAAAAAAATAATGTAACTTAATTGAGTGGGTAAACGTAATCGTACCGCACCACTCAATGATGACTCCGAATTTATAAGCTCATAGAACCAGGTCTTATGACCTATTGGGAATGAACCAATTAGAAAAGCAGGCTTGATAGCGTCATCTTCCTCGCTAAACTTTTTCTAGTGATCGACACTAAAGGTTATATTGTTTTGTCAAACTGTGTATTGAGTAAATTTTGACAGATAGGTACGAAATGCACTTACTTGTTTTTTGGTTTGTACCCCCTTTGGAACCAACCCATGAAAGCCGATTTCTCAACATCGTCAGCATTGTCTTTGTAATCCTCGAAAACGACAATATTATCATCATATTTGAATAATTTCCCTCTCTCTTGTCCGGTAATAAAAGGAGACTACAATACCTTCGATGGCCTTAAAACCCGCTTAATTAGTAATTCAGAGGTTGGTTCAGCAGTAGGTGATCCCTGTATGTTATTGCAGTAAGTGACAAAATAGATTGAAAATACGGCACATGAGCTGTCTGTGGCGTAGTTTGTATGTGGTCTATCACCTATACATGTGACCTGGTCTGAATGTGTCTGTGATATGTGACATATGATTGGAAGATAGTTTGGAAGGGTGTGTGGCCTGTGACCCATAAATATATCGTGGTTTGGAATGTATGTTATCTGTGACATATGAATAGGACATGGGATGAAGGAATCTGTGATCTGTTACCTAACAATGTGACATGATTCGGAACTGTGTTTAATTTGTGACCTATGAACGGGAGATGGTTTGAAGGTATCTGTGCTCTGCGATCCATGACTGGAACATGTGTTGGTATTGTGCATGATCTGTGACCTACGAAAGGGATATTATTTGGATTGTCTGTGAAATGTAACCTATGAATAGGACATGATCTGAAGTATGTGTGATCTGTGACCTAATAATATAACATGGTTTGGAGGTATGTGTGATTTGAGATCTATAACTACTGGAACATGTAAATACCTCATTCTCTACAGTCTTTGTTGCGGTCACCACATCAGATATGATGGAATCTACCATCTTCTGAGTTTCCTCTGAATGCAAAACTTTGGGTGGGGTGAATTCAATCCCCAAATCAAGTGATGGTGGCTCAAGGGAGAAGAGAGATCATCACTTGGGTCCATTTTGCCCTTCCCTTTTCTGTCAACGTTTGATACAACGCTTTCCACCTACATGTTGAATGGAAAATGTCAAAATGAACTATGTTATTTTACAAAAATGTAAAATATATCAAGTGACTACCTCCTGAGCCTTTTCAGATCCACCAGTCCCATGATGTTCTTGATCTCCAACTCCAGGAGCTTCTTTTTGTCCTACTCCATGCTCGCTTGTCCTGTCACCAGACCATCTAATGATCTCGTTCATTAGACTGGACATCATTATTGACACGGACTCAGATAGAAACTGCACGTTCGTCCGAATATTCATTAGGTCACTTTTAATACAGGCTTGCATTTGAATAATGTCATCTATTTTGTTAGTCTTCCCTTCGTTCAAAGATGACATATGTGACTTGATGTCTTCAAGCACCATCTTCAATACTTTCTTATCCGCCTGGAGTTCGGATACTTGCACACGTAACACCTCAAAAGCCTGACAAAAATGAATAACTGATTATTATATGTTGCTTGTGACATATCTGTGACCAACCATCAACATACAATACATATTGGTCTATCTGTGACTTGATGTGCATGAAATGTGAGATAGGAAATATTGATGTGTGACCAATTATGGAAATATTGAGAGCTGACTAAAATAACAACTTACGTCATCCCTTTGTGCCCCATGAGATTGTGGCTCCTCTTGAGAATGATGAGCAGTTGTAGGACTTTCAACAACTGGGGATTTTCCACGGGCGGATGACTCCTGCCTTCTTGGAAGAGGAGCAACAAAATCGTCGTCATCATCTGAAGAGTGAGCACTTCCAATATTACTATCCATCAACGGTAGGACTGATGGAACCAACTTCCCGCTAGTACCGGCATCTTCAACAGACTTCTTCGTCCTGTGCTTGGTTCTTCTTCGGCTCTCGGTTGAGGACATCGGCTGGATCGGCTTGTTGTATTGGACTCCATTCATGTATGACATTGCCATTTCACTTTCCAATGGTTCCAAGTCACAAATCACAATATGCAATACAATATGTTGTTTTTATGAATGCAAAGTCAAAAATTCAGTATTAAGTGCATGACGCTTACTGGAACTTTGCCTTAGGATTAGAGAAGCAGTTGGGTCCTTCCAATTTGGCAATTGATGGTTGCTCATCTGCCATCCAGTTTACAATACGGGGATGTACCCTCGATATCTTGGTGACCATGATGCCCTCAAGACTTGAAAAAGTTTCGTATATCCATGCTTGGAAGGCTACAAGCATTCCTTGTAGCTTATAGTGTGGGGTCCTCCTGCTGAGTCCATCTCTCAATACACCCAAAGTAATTTGG
This sequence comes from Olea europaea var. sylvestris, assembly GCF_002742605.1. NCBI lineage: Eukaryota > Viridiplantae > Streptophyta > Magnoliopsida > Lamiales > Oleaceae > Olea > Olea europaea. The sequence goes on along the minus strand of NC_036259.1, from coordinate 4,921,275 downwards.
AATAGCAGCTTGCCCTATGGAAAACTGTTCATTTCATTAAAGTCCTCAACAAGAATAAACAGAAAGTGGTCGACAACCTTCTTGTAGTCATGGGGAAAGAGATAGGTAGTTAGGAAATATAAAACCCTAAACATTGCAACGTCGTTATCTGGTAAGGCTTCAACCAGATCGAGATCATGCATTTGACATGTAGACAGAAATGTGTCCTTCACATCTTCATGTGTAACAGTATCTACTTGTGAAAAGTATTGGCCTTCAACTTTGACTGCCTATTTTCAAAAACCTGAGTATCTGTATCGCCTGAACATCTCAGTCCTGTGGCCAAACAGAACTCAGATATAGAGAACCTGACGTATCGCCCAGAAACATAAAACTATATTTCTTCCTCATTCGAGTGCTGAACTTGTCTCAGAAGGAAGTAGTGAATCAACTGTGGTTGAATCACTATTTCATGGCAATCCAGGAAGTGGGCAAAGCATGTGTCCCTCAATATCTATTTTTGGCTTTAGCTTAACTTTGATTGTATAGTGATGAGAACACCCTTGTACACAGAGGTGGTAATCTTGCCAGGAAACCAACTTTTTTCAGGTATTTTAAAGTGTCAGACCTACATAAAGTGTTAATAATAGTAAAATTGTTAAGTACCTATACTGTAATTCAGAGACAGAAAAGGAAATACATTTAGGTGATATGGTCACATATAGGTTAAACTCAGGTCACATATATGTAAAATTGGTCACATATGGACATCATATTACTAAAGCACATCATCAACCATGTTAACAGTCAGCTCACAGGCATACAAAGTCTTTTCATTTAGGCCACATATTCTCAACAGGTTTCAGTCACATTCTCAACCCTGTTAATAATTATAAGTAACAACTTTTACATAAATTTTCAAGTGATCATGGGGCCCATTTCATATCCCATCGTAAACCACATGTCCTATGAAGCAGCGATCATGCAACATCAAGCTAAGGACACTCTTACCAAATGTTATTAAACATGAGAACCCAGACATATATTTTTCATTTGTTTTTAAATTTGGTTTGATCTTCAACCATTATAGCCACAACTGTGATGGAAAGCAGTATATGTACATATGAGTGTCTTTGCATTGAGAATACTTGGTCACATATAGGTGAAATGGACATCGTATGGCTAAAAACACATCATAAACCATGTTAACAGCCGGGTCATAGGCATACAAAGTCTTTTCACTCAGGTCACTTATTCACAACAAACTTCAGTCTCATTCACATATTAAGATCACATTCAAAGCCCAATCCCCATTACAGTAAGGTCACATGCAATCATATCCATATGCATTTACATCACAGATTCCCAATGTATGCTTATTCGTGAATAGGCAACAGATTATTCGTAACATCGAAAATGAAAAATCAAATGAACAAACATTCTGCGTTCAAAATGGCAAACCCTACCCCATTCCAACGACGGAACGAATGCAACAGATTTCAAGGTCACAGATCTTCAATACGTCTTCAATACGTATTACCCAACAATTATTCAATCAATACCTGTCACTTAATGTATTAATAGAACATAAAAATCAATATACCATGTTCGATTGGACTTTTCGCAAGGTCACAGACGACGCTGCGTACTTTTTCATATGGGATTTCATTGGGCTTTCATCATTCTTCCTCTTTCCTCTCTTTCTGGCATGACATGGATGTTTATCGCCTTGGGTTTAGTTATTTTTTTGTCGACCATAAAATGGGAAGTTTTTTGACAGAGTGACGAGGTACAGGAAGAATATACTCAGTTCGCTTTGGGTATATGACGAAGATTATTTCCTTAATAGGCCAGAGCGAGATAACTAACCGGAGATATTCGTGAGGTTCGTAACTACCGGAGTGGTTTATCACCGATCGTGGGAAGAGGTTTGGGGCAGTTTCTCTCGTTTGGTAAGAGAAGGAAGAAAGATAGATTTGAAGCACGTTAACAACGTAATCGCGCATAGTTTAAATAATTAGTTTTTTTTAATCTAATACCGAATATTTGACTAGAAAAGTTGGGCCCATGATTTATACACAGTGAACTTAAAAACCCTGGCAGGGTGTAATTTCCTCTTGATTAATTGAATCGTGGCCTACTGCCAATCTTCTTCCTTCTTCCTCTTCCCTTCTTCCTCTTAACAGTCAAGGTACTGTAATCCCTCTTCTCTTACTTTTCTAAATTTGCTTCTCTTCTCTTCTCTTCTCTGAATCTGCATCTCCATTCTTCTTCTTCTTCTTTCAATCTGAATTCTTTATTTTTCTTCTCCAAGTTTGTCCCTCCTTCCTTTATTCACATTTCCCTGCATTACAATTTTCTTTGCTGTTTATATTTTGTCATTTCATTGTAATTCAGTTCGATCAATCAAGTTTTATAGCTTAGGTTATTAATCCACATCTGAATTGTATTATTTTGTGTTGAATTAGAGTTAAACTGGGGTCTATATTTTGCTGGTTTTGGTTGAAAACAGTCTGTTTGATATAATTTTTTTCATAATAGGTTTTGTATAAAGTGATTGTTTGGAATATGCGTGGCTAAAAGAAGGGAAATTATTTTACCTAGAAAATATATGATCGAAAATGAGTTTGAATAAAAAAAAAGGTTTTAAAAAATCTATACCAAATAGGGACATAGTAGAGGTAATCTATTTTTCATGTCGTTATTTTTCTACTACATTCGATCATATCATTTATGGTTTCTATTATTATTATAAAAAAATATCGCATACTTTATGATATTAAAATAAGAAATTGGGAAGATCATCACATAAATTAAATTTTAAGTAAGTCTTAACTCACTAAAAGTAATTTTTGCACACAGCCAAACAAACATAATGAAGAAATCCAATGTATTTACTATACAAAAAGGAGCCAAGAGGTGCTTATGGTAACCCCATTTTTCTCTAATATAGATTCTAAACCAAGAGCATTACGAGTACTCCATTCTTTGCATATGATCCTTGAGAATCCCACTATACAAAGACACATGATTTTCAGGAATTCCATCTTCTTCTCTATGAAATTCACAATTCCCACTTGAATCTTTTACATCATCTACAAATTGAACCCTCTTCTTCGTCTTCTCCTTTTCCTTGCTACCTGTAAGAAAAATGATCAATGGGTATTCAGTAGTATTAAGGCATTGTTTGAGTCTCATTCTTCTAAAAATTCAATTTTTCAAAACTCATTTTCAATTATATATCTTTCAATAAAATAATATTTTACGCAAACCCAAAATTTTTCCTTAATTTTTAAACACACATTCTCCATCAATCTACTATTCAAAACGCATTCTTTCCCCTAAGATGGGCTCAAATAAGATGTAAGACTTTGAGGTTCGAGGTCAACTTCTCTTTTAAGCTTTAATCGGATCAAATTATTCTTTTGAACTTAATCGCCTAACGTTGATTAGTATTTTTATACTTAGCCAACATGTTAACAATTAACCATCTAAATTATAGTAATTAATTCAAGAAAACAACAAAAGAAGAAATGGAGTTTTCTTGTACCTGAAGATAAACAAGACTTAAGAACTTGTTTATCAGTAGTCGAATCTTGATACTTTTCCCGGAAATGATCAAAGAAAATTATGGTAGTTGCAGAGACAGCCATGGCTGTGGCCAGAACCAAACTTTGCGAGTTCAATATGGAAGGCATAATTGGGGGCCTTAGTTTGTAAAATGCAACAAAAATGGTGACAGAGATTGGCATATATATTTGGGAACGTTGTATATTGTTCAGTAATTTTTGGTAGAAAATTTTACTCATGGTCATTGAACTTCGCACTAAGTGACTTTGTTGCTGAAATTTAATTTTTTCAACTCATTGTTGAACTTCATAAAATATTTCATATAGACCATGTGTAAATATTATGCCCTAGGTCCAATCAACTTTGGACATAAATACTTTTGATATATAATTAGTGCAATTTAATGGAAGATCTATTGTTTAATTAATAGACAATTAAATAAATAATAGAGTCCGTAAATTCAAATCTTCGTAATTTGTTAATTACAAGGAGTTGTGATTGTGAGATACAAATTACATCTGATTGAATCTTAAATCGTCCGTGGTCGTAAGTAATAACGAGATACGGATATCGTTATTACGGATATACCATCACGTGTGACATTTTTTACTTGTGAAGTAAGTAGCTGATCTCACAAGCTAAAGTGTGGCGACACTTAAATGAACACGTGGATATTTTGTTATAGAACAAAACATTGGAGACCCGTCGAAAGATTCCACATGGATAACTATCTGAGTGTCAGTGGTTAATCTCTAACGTTCGGTAGTGAAATTGGTCCTTTGACTTGAGGTTGTCATAGTACCTTATATGAGGACAGTCATACTTTGGTGGTATTAGATGTTGCTCTGCAAAGGGCCGCTAATACGACATCGTTCGGGTACGTCAAGAATCATATGAAAGTTGTGATTGACAAATAAGGAATTCGTTATTCTTAGATAGTAAGATATTATGATCTGCGTAAGATATTATGATCTGCGTTTCATTCAATTAAGTCGATGATGAAATCTTTGGTCAAGGTGTACTGATAAGTCGAAAAGGAGTTTTTGACTTGTATTGACTTAATAGTAAAATGAAAGATATGATCGATAATCGAGATTGACACACTTCCATATCTCGTAATTGATCGTATCATATTGACGAAGGGATTATAGTTTCATGATAAACGAACAGTTTTGGTTTTGTCATACCACATGATATTTTCCGTCACATGTGTTACCCTGATACATTGCTAGATGTCAATCTGGGACGGCGAGTGTGAATTTGTGATAAATTAAAAGGGTGTTTAATTTATCAGTTTTGATTATATCAAAATAATATTTCACGTCGTTAGGTATCGTGGTCGGGAACCTAATGGGTCACACACAAAAGAGAATTGGAAGATTGCAAATTGCCAATTAATTAATTTAACAATTGTTGAATAAATTAATTAATTGAATTGGTTATTTATATCCCGAATTAATTAATTAATTCACGGATCGAGTTTAATTAAATGGATTAATTAAATATTGGACCGGACCGGATCGAGCCCGTTTGGATTTATATATATACATGGCTAGGGTTTAAGGTCCATATGATTTTCATTATTCTTGCTGGCACAAGAGAGAAGACCCTGGTAGCTGCAATCTGATTCTCTGTGTGGATTTCATTAGAGGCTGGACAATTGGACAGCTGTGGGAGGCAGATTCAAGATTGCTGGAACGAAAAGAAAAGCAAAAGGTTTGCAGAATTCTTCAAAGGTACAATTTTTATCACGATTTCTATCTAAACACAAAGGGATCCTCGGTGGAAATCGAAATAATTTTAATTTTCCGCTGTGCATATATAAGTAGATTCCCAACACCATCAGCTTGGTTGGGCGTCTATTTTTTAAATGAACATTCTACATGTTCGTGTGCTAATTCATCGAATTGTTAAGATTTTCAGATAATTAACATAAAGATATGTTGAATATTCAGTTAGAAAGTAGCTGTCAAATTGAGTTGGTGATTTGAATGAAATATTTTGCAAAAGTTCTAAGATGATTAATCTAAAACAAATTAGAGAAGTACCAAAGCGATACTAAGTTCAAATTTTAGTGGCCCTTTGCAGATAACATTTTTGAGAATATAGTGGATTGTTAAGAATCTCGAACTGTACTACTTTTTTTGACTGGAATTTTGCAAAGGGAAAGGGTGGAGGAGGAGAAGTGTAAATGAATTTTTTGAGTGATAGGAATTCAACTTACTTTTTTATGTTGACGGTAATTCGAGGGAGAGATGAAAGAGATATGTGGTGGTTGATTGGTCAATATTTGAGTATTTGTGTGTGTCAAGGTGAATACGTTACACGGGATTTTTGTACGAAGAGTCATCAAGTCATTTTTGTTGTATATCTGAATCAATTCGCCTAAAGGTACAAGGAGTGTAAACCCCATTAATATTACAAGCTCGGTTGTCAAACTCACCATGCTTTGGATTGTGTGAAAAAAGGCTAAAATAAAATAAAGATTTGTTGTCATGATGGCACTTATAAATTTATTTTGTTGTTTGAATATTTAAATAACTTGGATTATTTTGGCATGTCATCATGGGTCGTAGAGCGAGACAAAATCATGTTTTATTCACATGATTTCAATTTACCATTTTGAACCCACTAGTCGATATTCAAATACTCATGTCCTATTTGCGTGTAATGCTAGAAAAATAAACAATACGGTTTTTTTCTTTATTTCATTTATAAATTGCAGGAAATTATAGCAGATAATGCAACATGAAATTGACATTTTTCACCTGATTTTTGTATTTTGATATTTGGTGATATATGGATGGGACAGAATTGATTCAATCTCATCTCATATTTGTTCAAGTTAAATCTTCTAGTTCCTCAAAGTTTTTTATCCATCAAGCTTCTCTATATCTTTGTATATAATTAAATGAAAAATGCAGATTAAAAATATTGAGCTTCCCACTAGAAGACTTTTTGTTAAATTCTCCCAACATCTTTTTTTTTTTTTTAATTTAAAAAATTGCCCTCTTTCAATTTCAATTTTATATAAGATATAATCAATTCTTTTAGAATAAACAAAAAAATTTACGAAAATGTTAAGCTTCTTATAATTATAGGCCAAATTTAGACTTTAAACATATGGACGAGGGTATCAAACTCCCTTAAATTTAATTATAATTATAAAAAATTCTTCACTAAATAAAGTGAGTCAAATTTGCACACAAGAAAAAAATTGTAGTTTTCTATATTAGAAGCCTAAAGTCTAAACCACACGAAGATAATGCCTCTAAAAAAATTCATACGACCCAAATTTAGACAAAATCAAAACTTGCATTTTTAACACTTTTTTAATTACAACTTTTATTATGAGTAGTTGGAAATTAGAAACTCCAATTTTATTCTATCAAGAGCAATCAATTCACAGAAAAAATAAAGATAAACACTTTATGGAGGTTCATCTCAATTGAGATTATATATCTTCCGCCGCTGGAGCGGAGGCATGGAAGTAAACTGTGCACTCTACTAGAAGAGGTGATACTGCATATCTTCCTCTGTTGGTTTTGGGTTAGAATTCCTCAAAAATTAGAAAGTCTTATTTAGAAAGTATACAATTTGCCACCATCAGTGAATTAAATAGAATCGTATTAATAACTCTGATGAAAAAAGTTCAGAAGAGAAAATCGCACGCATACCTTCTATAACCTCTATTTCTCTCTTTTATGATGATTATTAAAAAGTCAAATGACAGCTTCCTATTTTTAAGACATACTAGGGCAAACCCAAAATTTACTACGACACAAATTGCTAAACCGATTTTACGAGGACACAAATTCCTAGACTATCCTTTTAAAATTTCGAGGGGGGCTTCCTGCCCTCCTTTCAACCCCAGTGGTGACCCTACTGCGGAGGTCAATTCATGTACTGACTTTGCATAGCAATAATTACGCTCCACAAATTAACATAAATTGCAATATGTAAAATTTGTAATATATCCTATAAATGTCACAATATTTTCCATAAAAGTTATTTCTTTTACCTTTCTATCTCTTAGTTCTCCATCTTTAACATGTTTGGATATGTGCCTAAATATATTGGACTACACTACAATAGTTAACCATTTTTCAAAGTTATTAAATGGATATTATTAATTTTTTTACGTCTTTATACAAATGTTGTATTTACATTGAGCACGTGATCAATTGCTTTAGATCTATATGATGGTACGAGATGAGTGGTTAGGTTGAGAAGCACCAACAAACAGTTGAATCTTGATTGGGAAATATTAGTAATAGATTGAAAATCAAATGTTAACACTTTGTTCTATCACAATCATAAGGTCGACTACTCTATCAATTAGGGTACAGAGTTTGTAATATTTGTGGCGAGCCTCACAAGTAACAACTCTTGTACACTTGAAAATATATTGAACATGATGAGTGCGTATAGAGTAAAATCGCGTAGCATGATCATGTTGAGAATAAAACTCCACGACCGTTTGGACTACATGAATCCATAAAAAAATAATGACAGCTATTTGTGAACTTTAGAGTCATTGATGTGTCAATAAGTGAGATAAATTAACATAATCAAATATCTCAGTGTATTATGAGCCTAAAGCTAGTGACGTAATAAGCACGTGTTGGATGGCAAGTGAATTCACTTGAGTATTTTTTTGAACAATTTAAATATGAATTGAAGGGTATCAAATTAATACTTGCTCCAAATCAATTTTAGCATTTATACTATGTAAATTTCCTATAGAGCAAGATAAAGTCAAACTCCATGTATCTTTCAATGTAGGAGGGAGCTTATTGTTTAGGATTGCGTTGCTCTCTACTGTCAGCTTTATCTTCTTGGTTAAATTCTCATTAAGAAACTTTGTATTATTTAAAATTTTTAGAATAGTTTCAATGAAAGGAATATTGATGTGAAGTTGTCCAAGGGTATAGGAGCCTAGAGAAATGAAAGGAGAACCAGGAAAGAAGGATCGGTCTAGCCGGGATTGAATGGCATAGGAGCGGGAAGACGAGCTTACCTCAATGGCAAAGAACTAACTCTCGAATTCCGGATTCGAAAAGGTTTAAGAATTCCTGATGCCAGGCAGGTTGAATCATTCTTCTCGATCAGATCAGAGGGGAAGTGTTTTCGCAGGTCGAAGTGTCTTGACTATTTTTCTTGATTAACCTTTGTCGATTCTTTAAATTGACCTACTTATTCCTCGCCATGGTAGGTATTTGATTTTCCTTTGTCCATTTCTTCTTCATAGTGATATCTAGAAACAGAGCTCTACTTCTTGTAGTAATGGCCTGAACTTTTTCCTATAGACTTAATTGATGGAGCCTCAACAACTTCATGTTCTACAGCTTCTATTGCTAATACTTGTTTACGTGGGTTTTGTTGTGTCGCTTGGTAGGATACCCTGTGTTCTGTTGGACAATGTTGCTGCTAGCTACCCCACTTGATTCTCTAAATTTTGGATAGAATCCTACTGATTTCATTCTTGATGATATCTAAATCATTATATCATCCAAAGATGACTTCTTCTCTTGTTGTTACTAAAAGCCTGGTGGGTTACCTTGAATCTGATTTTCCTATCTTCGATTATTATTTCGTATGAAGTTCGAATGATTCCTCCAACTTGGATTATATTTGTTGGAGTAAAGATTGTTCTTCTGACTTTGACAATTTTTTACACATTTTTTTTTTGTACCTCTCCAAACTAATAAACATGCGTGAAGGTTAAACGACAGCTTGTAGTTATATAATTTATCCTACAGTCCAACAGACTTGTGCTAGTTGGTGTACCTTGTTCACATTCTAAGTTTGGCTGTCCAACTTCTTCGTTAGTACTTATATCTGGGCTAGCAATGTCGTAATTGCATTTTTGTTTTGAATATTCGTTGTTTTTCTTGAAATTTTCCTTCAGTTGGCCACTTAGATGGATTTTCTGCAGTTCTCTCATACAGATCCAAGATGTTATCTATGAACGTAGTCATTATTGATTCTCATGCTGAAGCATTGACCATCTTACGATATTGAGAATACAAGCATGAATAGAAGATGTAAACCAAGGTGTTTTTAGGAATGTCTAGATTTGAATACTTTCTAAAGTAGTCCCTAAACCTATTATGTGCTTTTGGATAGCTCTTGAGGTCCTTCTGTTTGAAAATATGGAGTTTATTTCTTATCCTATGAAATCGAGAAGATGAGAAGAACTTCATGGTGAATTTCTGTACTATGTCATTCTATGAAACAATGATCACAGGAAGTAAGTAGTGTAGCCATTCTTGTATATATTCCTTTAAAGTATGAAGGAGCAGGCGCACTCTGAAGGCATCTCTTGACATACCTTCGTGATTGATTATATCGCGGAGCATTAAGAAGGCTTGTATGTGTTCATGCGGAATTTTTAGTTGGTCTTCTTGACAACCTGATGTCTTAATGATTCTAAAATAAGTTGATTACATCTGGTTGAATCTAAAAGTTGGCCTACCTAAATAATAAATAAATCATAACCTGTTGCATAGAAGCTAGAGCGAGAATCACATAATCCCGCGCAATTATTCGCCATCATTAGCAACTACTATTGGCAGAATTGGCAATACTAGCATCTCGTGCTAACTAAATTCAGTTTTAATTTTTACTTTTTGCCATTTCTCTTATTTTCTCCGTTCTCTTTTTCGTTGTCTAAAAGTTCTGTTGATCTCGAAATCCAATGGTAGGAGCTCAAATTTTTTCAAAATCTTGTATAAACTGTGAAAAATCGACAAGAGGGATCAGGTGTGTAATAAATAGCCTAAAACAAATTAAAAGAAAATTAGAATCCTATAAACTACTAAACTTAAATTAAAAACTTTATCTCCTAACAATGACACCAAAAAAAATTGATCAAACAAAACTTACAAGTATATGAGATCGTCGACAATTAAAAAAATGATGAAAATAGTTCTTGTCCCACAGAGAATAAATCTCAAAGTGTACTAATCTTTTATAGAATTCAAAATATGTAAACAAAAAGACATTATTTTGTGATTTATGCTAAATTATTCTAAAAATATATATAAAAAATGTTTACTTTTATCAATGGGAATGAAAATTAATTAAGAAACCCAAGAATTAATTAAACTACTAGTATGATTTAAAATAAATAAACAATAAGATTCATCCCATCCAATACAAAAAATGATCTATTCTAGCATAATTTTATAAAGAAAATATCCTTAATCCGTACCAAATCAAAAGTGAAAGGAATAAATCATAATAAAAATAATGAAAAATCATCATTCGAAACATGAAATAATGCAAAAGATCTTGATCTTCAGTTCCAATGTTGAAATCTTCAAATTTTTTTTATTTTTTTTTTTATGTAATTGGCCTTCAAATTTTGCTAGGTTTTTATCTTCTCTCTCAAAATGTGTGAATTAGTATCTTGTTCTTGAAAAATTTTATCGTATGAATGTTTATTGAGAGGCTAGAAAGATCTCTCCTAATGTGTGGCCCACGTTTCATATTTATAGGAGTAAAAAATCAAGTCAAAATCGTGTCCCAATTTCAATCCATGAAGAATTTGAAGTAAAATAGGAAACAACCCAACGTTTCCAAAATTATACTCGTGCGCTTGCACCGCATCGACCTTTTCCTCTCGAGATTCGTCCCATCGGCTAGTGCGCATGTCCCATGTGCGTGGCTGTTCCAACTATGCGACCAATTTTGTGAATGGTCCCTAGACTTTTCCATGGCATATTTAAGTTATTTTTTCATTTAATTTCTTCATTCAAATTTCATTTGCACGCAATTGAGTCAAGCATTCTCCTACCATCGATATTAATCAACTATTGGAAGTTTGTAATTTGGTCTTTGAACTTTGTATTAAGTATATTTTAGCCCTTTTTCCACTCCTTTAGTCGAATTCAACCAATTTGCCTTGAGTTTTACCCAACTAACAAAACTAACATAATTAAACTAAAATTCATCAAAATCAGCATCAAATACCCTAGTTTCATTAAGCTTTCAATAAATTGAGGATTGACTCACTCATTAAATGGTAAACACAGTATTATTATTATTGTACATTGAGGACTATGATTAGGAGACTCATATTATGTCCTGTTTGGTATGAATTAAAATTTTAATCGAAATCAAAGTAACTAATTAATTTTACCCATATATTTCATGGATCCACAACTTTTTAACAATATATTTCATTAATTTTTATCAAAATCTATTAAAAATCTGATTCTAATCCCCATCAAATAGGAGCTATATTTCACACTTTATTGTATATCAAGGTAATCGTTCTTACTCAATTAGCATGGCACATTATCATTGGTTGTCTTATTTACCATTGATAGAAGTTTCATTTCTATTTTTTCTAATACTCACCCTTGACTTGGCACATTGATACTTCAACCATGCTATACAAACAGTTTTTCCAGATAACACAAATAGCTTCAATGATAGATTTTTTTCCTGGATAACACATGGCAATTTCCCATTGGAAGTTGAAAAAAAAAAAAAAGAGGAAAGACACCCAATCAAGGACTGCCAAATCAGCCCTGTAACTGTAACTGCGCCCTGGCAGTTTTCCTTGTCTAAGGGACTTTTTCTTTGAAACTTATCTATTTGAACTAAAGCTTCTTATCATTGGAGAAGGCCCGGAAAGTCCTTGCTTTATTGATGGGAGACATTTTGATATATTTGTTTACCAAGCAAGGCCGCGTGTGAATCAATGATTTGAAGAGTTTCGTTCTTTTTTATATTTTTGAACAACTTAAGCCGTTGTTTGGTACAGCTATTTTATAATTTTTTTATCAAATGTTGCTAGATAGATGTTAGTCATTTGAAATTAAAAATTAAGGTAAAAAAAAAAAAAAAAAAAAAATGTTTGAGTAAGCTAAGTGACATACATTTCATCCAAGTTCCCAACTTTACCCTCTACAAACACGTTCAAAGGACCAAAATGTCCCTTCCAAATAAATGTATCAAACCAGCCTCTTTTTATTTACATTAAAGGGCAAAATGGATATATTCATAAAAAGTGATAAATTTGTTTTGAAGTTTGCTTTCTCTTTTCAGAGAAATCCTGCAACGTTGATCTAAAAATTAAAAATGGACTCTGTTGATCGATGGTTGATTTTATGTTTTGATTATAACAAACATTGTTTTTATTTTTAGCAATTGAATTCGTATCTTCATAGTTATAGTTGCAAAGTTGATCAATTGAAGGCAAAAATATTACTACCAAAAGATTCACATTGGATGATCAATAAAAATCAAGACGGAAGCTAAGTATTCATGTCAAATCATTCAAAGACAAAGAATTTCCATAGTCAAACATTGAAGATATTAGATTTAGATATTTTGAATTCATGTGTAAAGGGAAAATGCTTTAATCATTAGTAATGAATTGTTAAAAGCTCAAAGAATGAATTTTTATGCTTAGAAAAATTATTTTATAAAAACACTTGAATAAAAATTATTTTAAAGGTAAATATTTCAACTTGATATCCAAACTTTTTTACAATTTCACTTGCATGGAAAAATAAAGTGAAAAAAAGGTCTTTCAAAAACCTACGTTTTTTAAATCAATCAAAAAAGAATAATCCGATAAAATCAAGCGGATGTTCGGGTGAACAGAGCGGATATCCAGTTCGTCCAATGATAACTTTTTTAACCATTCTGAATTCTAATGCACAACGACTGGTTTGATTATCCAGTTCAGGATGTGACTGTCTGAATGAGTTGTTCAGTTAGTCATAAACTTTGACGTTTTGACTACTATAAATACCGTTTAACTTTGTATTCATTAAAACAGTTTTGAGAGTATTTAAGTGAGATACTCTTGAGGTAAATTATATTATACATCTTATTTATCTTTATCAATTCATTTACTTTAAAAAACTTTTGATTGAATCAACTTTTGAAAATCATTCTTCTCATCAATTTTTTTTTTTTTTTTTTTTTGAAAAACCAAACACTTGAACTTTATTCATTGCTATTTATTGAATTGTTAACATATTTCTCTCTTTGTACTTAATTTTGATTATATTATTTATTAAGAAAAAAGTTTCAAATTGTAAAATAATTTCTCTTTAGATTTGTGAGTCATATTGAGGTCCCCGAAAGCTCGATATTGCACAAGGATTGATATTCATTGTTTGTTTGTAAGTCACCGAAAGCATTATAAGGATTTGGATTGCACTATAAGTCAATTAGATTTAGCGAAAATGCCTTGATCATGACATAAAGTTTGGTAGCAGAGGACGTAGATCATTGGTTGGGATCAAACATCCACAATCATATCGTTTGTATACTCTCTCCCTTTTTACTTATTGCTTTCATACTTATGCGTTTTTATTTGATTGTTTTATTCAATCTCAACTTACTTAAATTTGGATTAATTTTCGAAAAAGTTTTAAAAACCAATTCACTCCCCTTTTGGTTAACTATTCGTGAGCTTTTAGACTCATATTCACATAATAAAAAATCAAAATTTTTGGGAAGAGTAGCTGTACTAGATTGGGTCTAAATCTCATTCACAATTTTCATTGTAAATTCCACTAGAGATTCCAAACATTTCAAAACATTATCGTAGAATTTCAAACCTTTCAGTTTTGTGTCCAATGTCCCAAATCTTTAAATTAATAAATACAGTGCTAGCTCCCACAAATTGTTTCCTTCTAAACAATCGTTAATTGACCAAAAAAATTCTGAAGTGACACTAACTTAAAAAAAGAGCAAAGTGTTCTCTCCATATTATCTTATTTAACATAATGAAAACAGTATTAAAAAACGAAGAAAAAAATTAAAACTGGAAGAAAAAATAAAATGGTCATTCTTCTCCCACTTGTATCGGGCACAACTATCGCCATCTCCACATCCACCTTATATCTACCCATCCCCACCCCAGTAATGTTTTATTTCTTCCTCTTTCTTTTACTTTGGGATTTACAATTTTTTTTTTTTTAGCCCGATTTGTTTAGTTAAAAAAGTAAATAAAATTTTAAATCCAAGTGAATAAATAGTTTTAACCACATATTTCATGCGAGTCACTATTTTTATCAAGTTTTCAATTACAATTGCATAATCTTTTACCAAAATCTACTAAAAACCTAATTTTTAGCTAAACTAAACAAGGGCTAAATAAGAAAATGATAATCCCGAAGGGGCAATGTTCTTCTTACAATGGCACATAGAATTTTAATTTGTAGGATCAAACGTTAACCATGGCTTTCAGTCAAGATTTCATTTATTTATGAATTAATTGCATTGAGTTAGGAACTCTAGTTTTGCCAGAAATTAGATTAAACCCCCGTTTGGCCCCCATTTTTTGAAATGAAATTGGTGAAATGGTATTTTTTTGAAAAATGAGTGTTCAAAAAAGAAAATTTTTTGATTTACTTATAATATTATTTAATGGAAGATTGTGTAGTTGAAAATAAAAAGAGAAAAATGAAATAGAATTTAATAGAGACCAAATGGGGGCTAAATATCTAGTTTTAAGGGACGATGGCTATAGAGTAGGGGTAGGAAAGTGGATGGTGCCAAAGGGGGAATGCGCATGAGGGGATGGAAGTGGTGGTGAATTGAGGGCATAAAAAGAGGATCATTGTCTTTTTAATTTTTTTTCCATTTTTAATTCTTATCCTACTTTTTTTTTAAAATAAAATAATATGGGAAATGCCATTTTGCCCTTCTTTAAACGGATTTAATAAATGTTCATTCCTAATTTTTTGGGCGTAAACCATCATGAAACCTAGCATTGCATAAATGTTTCGGACTTCAAGCACAAAAAGAAAGGTTTGGGACCACACAAATATATTTTTTAAAAGGTTGAAACCTTTGTTCCTTTGGTGCAATTTACTCCTTTCATTGTTGACGTTATAATTGAAGGGGTTCTCATTCCTCTATTCTACCGTATAAGCATTATTTCGTCAAGTGTAAAGCTTGAATGCATGATTGAATCGTCGTATATTCCCTTGCTTCCAATTAATGGATCTCTATGTAAGGGACAGGACAATATGAAGGATGGGTGTAATCAATCTCCTTTTCTATTCTCCTCCCCTTTAAGACTCTCTTGGACTTTTTCTTCAATCAAAGAATCAAGGGCTAAGATGAGGAGTGTTTCCTTTTAAATTCTCGAGTTGTAACTAATGGAGGAAAGAGGTAGGGGCTAGTTGGGTTCCTAGCCCCAACTAAGGGTCTTTTGATTTGTGTTTCAATTTTACATTTGAGGTTTGAGCTTGTTTCTAGTTTTCTATTTTGATGGTTTATTTTAAAATTGCTGAAAACACATATGATTTTCATTCTAAAGATCTTTTTCTCAAAATAGAAATTTGGAAAATACGATATTGTTTTATGATATTTTATTCCATGAAATTTGATAATTCAATAAAATATAGAACAATTTTAAGTTAATATTAGGGATAATTGCAACAGCGATTCCAACCATTTCTCATTTTAGCAGACTTTATCTCAATTTTCACTTTATGTCATACATAGTCCTAAATCTTTTTTCAATTTTAACAATTAGTTTCATTTAATTACAAAAAAAGAAAAGAAAAGATGATTTGTCACCCTAACTACTCTCCTCACATCCCCTCCGCATCCGAATCTTCATCATCGTCTATATCCCCATTCCACCCCACCGTCAATCTTAACCCCACATTTTTCAGCATTCTGGCCGAATATCAAAACTTCATTCCCAACAACATAAGTAGATGCCTCGACAAATCCTCTAATTCCAAATCAAACCATTCGTCCACAAGAACATATTTTCCAATTTCTCCTGGACATCCATACTAAAACAAACAATATCCCAGTCACCATAGAAAAATCAGCAACCGCTGAAATTGTGAGTGACTCACCTGCTACCTTTTTACCTTCCCAAAACCCATTTGAAGAAACCCTTATATTCTCTGGATTTACGGGATCGTTGAAAATTCTTGGATTTTGAGCTTCTAGGATTGTACATTGGCCGTTCAACGGAAACCCACAAAGATAATGATTTCAAGAAAATTCATTGTTAGAAAGATTTAAAGTCCCCATCAATTAGGTTCTGAGATTCTAATTGATTAATAATTCACTAAACTGAGTTGATTTTGGTGAAGAAAAAAACAGGTTGCAATTGGTGAAAAAGCGATGGGTTGATTTAGGTGGAAATTTGTGTAGAGATGGTTTTGGGTGCGGCGACGATGGTGACGGTTTCCAGTGTTCGAGGGTAGTGGACGACGGTGATGCGGTAGTGTTTTGGTGTTAATTTTTAGTTTGTGGGTGGAAATGGGCTGGGGAAGACGCTGGGTCTCTGATTCTCTGTGTACTCGATGGAAATGGGATTGTTGCGAATGTTAAGCCTGTTTGACCCATACTCTTAAATAGTGATTTGACGTCATTTTAACTATGCACTTATTAATGACATAATATTAAATGTCAGTTCAAAATATTTTCTTATTTTTTAATCACATATTTTTCATCAATACATTATTAAAAAATGCATTCTTATGAAATAATGTAGCTCAAACAATGGCTTAATCTCAAACAGCCATCGTCAACTCTTGATGCCGCCATCACATTTCATTACATTTCAGCCTTTATCAATTTTCGCTATTGTTTTAATTGAGAAACGTTTTGTGTGACAAACCATGGTTTCAAAATATAACTGGTGGGACCTCACGGTCAGGTAGTGGTGGGCTAGTGGTCGATCCTGGAAATGTGGGTGTCATGCAGGTCGGTGGTCGATGGTTCGGTGGTTTTTCTAGTTTATATCTGTTGGGGTGGGATGGGCAAAAATATGACTTATATTTTCTTTCATTGTTGATTTTTTAATTTATTTACGAATAAATTTCAAAGTTACCATTTGATTCTTTTCAATTTGGTCAAATTTTCATTTTCTTAGTCAACTATTGATCCTATCCATTTGTCCTTGTGTTACAACAAGATAAAAGATTTGAAACTTTGGACGATACAAAGTGAAAGTTGAGGTAAATTTTGTGAAAAATGAAAGGTTTGGGACTACTACTGCAATTATCCCTTAATATTATCAAATTATACATTTTAAAGTTTGTGAACCCTACCATTTTTCCCTATTATAAAAGTAAAGTAAAAACAAACAAATAAATAAGTTCAACAAAACATAGAAAATTAAAAAATAAAAATTAATGACTCGGACTAATAATTTCTTTCCGTGCTCATCAAAATATATTTTTTAAGAATTTTTAGTTAAATTACCATCAAGAACTTTGACTCTTTTTCTTTACAGTTTTTATTTTTCTAGAATTTTTTAAAATTTAATTATTTTAGAATTTTTACTTATTTTTAGAATTTTAAAATTTATTTTTCAAAATTCTTATTTTATTTTTTAGAATTTTAGAATTTATTTTATCAAAAATTTTATTTTCTCTAGAATTTAAGAATTTATATATTTTCTTAAATAAACCTTCAAGCTTTTAGTATTTTTTATTTTAAAAATTTATTGAAATAGTATTTTATTTAAATGTTCATTTATCTTGTTTTGAATATTTTTTTAAGTTAACATTATTTTCAAAAATGTATTTTTAAAAAATGTCAAATGTATAAATCGAAAATAACAAATTAAAAGCTTTCTAAATTTTTTTTTATATAAAACCTTTTTTTAATTATATTATGTTTGAAAATTTTTTAGTAGTTAAGTTCCCAAACTATTAGTTATTCCATGTTAGGAGGGTGTATTGAATTGGGACTTTTGAAGACTTTGATGAACTTTTTTTAAGTGATGACTTTTATAGATTTCGTGAATCTTTTATAGATTTGTATGGAATTAATGGAAGTCTTTCGTAGACTTCTATAGATTTTCATTTTAAAGTTTTTATAGATTTTTTTTGGAATTCGAAGGATTTTTGAAAACTTTCATTTGAAATAAAATTCACATGGATTTGATGTGAAATTTTCACATACGAGATGTTAGTTCCCACAATTCACCTTTTTCTTCTCATTCTTCTTCACACACACACATATAAATGAATAAGAAAAGAAAAAAAAAAGCTACAAGAATCAATTTAATTTTTTTATAGGAAATGGAGATAAATAACAAGAGATAGAAAGAAATATAAATGGAATATAATCAATATAAAAAATAAATTTTAATCATACATGTCCATAGAAGGTTAAAGGAAAGGAAAGAAAGAAAGAAAGAAACCTTTTTTTTTTTGTTTGTTAAAGTCTCACAAAATCTCGTGATTAATGAGAGACAAATTTTAAAATTTTATATGAGTACTTTCTATTTAAAAGTTAGTACTCCAGAAACTTTTATAAAAGTTTCTAGAAGTCATTAAAATTTGAATGGCCTAAAACTTATAGAGACTACCAGAAAATTTTAATTGAATACACTGTAACTTTTAGAGACTTTTTAAAAGTTTATAAAAGTCTTGATTGGATACACTTCTTAGAGAGTCATTAAAAGTCTCAAGAATACATCCCTCGTAGTTTGTGGGTGGAAATGGACTGGGAAAGACGCTGGGTCTCTGACTCTCTGTATACTCAAAGGAAATGGGATTGTTATGAATTATTGATTTGACATTATATCAACTGTATATTCTTCAATAAAATAGAGATAAGAATGCATTTTTTTAATAGTGTATTGATGAAAAATTTAGAGTTAAAAAATAAGGAAAATTTTTGAGTTTACGTGTAATATTATTTTATTAAAAAATATGCAATTGAAATGATGTCAAATTACTGTCTAAATATAGATCAAATAAGGCCTTAATCTCAAACAACCATCATCAACTCTCGATGCCGCCACCACATTTCATGGGCATTTCAGCCTTTATCAAATTTCACTATTGTTTTTATTGATAAACGTTTTGTGTGACGTACCATAGTTTCAAAATATCATTGGTGGGACCTCAAGGTCAGGTAGTGTGTGGGCTCGTGGTCGGTCCTGGAAATGTGGATGTCATGCAAGTCCGTGGCCGATGGTTCAGTGGTTTTTTTAGTTCTTTCAGTTTTTATTTTTTAATTTATTTTATGTATAAAATTCAAAGTTACCATTTTATTCTTTTCAATTTGATGAAATTTTCATTTTCTTAGTCAACTAATAATCCTATCCATTTGTTCTAGTGCTACAATAAAATGAAAGATTTTGAGACTTTGGATGACACAAAGTGAAAGTTGATGTAAAATCTGCAAAAAGTGAAAGGTTTGGGACTACTGCAGCAATTATCCCTCAATATTATCTAATTATACAGTTTAAAGTTTGTGAATCCTACCATTTTTCCCTATTATAAAAGTAGAGTAAAAACAAACAAATAAATAAGTTCAACAAAACATAGAAAATAAAAAATAAGGAAAAATTGCAACCGAGGTACCAAACCTTTCGTTTGTTAGCAGACTTTGCCCAAACCTTTATTTTGTGCCAGCGAAGGTCCCAAACCTTTCATAAATATGCAGCCGAAGTCCAGATGGATAGAATCCATCCATTTCACCGTTAGTTGACCAAAGAACTGATTTTGACTCCAATTTTGACCATATTAGTAAGGGCAAAATAGTAACTTGATAATTACCATATTAAATAAATTGAAAAAAAAATAAAAAATCAAGAAAAAATCAAAAAATAAAAAATAAAAAATCTAAGAAAAAAATTAAAAAAAGGGTTGTCTTCTTCAACCACCCCATCCCATCCCAAACCACCGTCCCGGAAAATGAACCTGTTATCCAAATTCCAGAACGCAGAGGCGACTACTTAAATAATACACTTAACTATGCACCAGACTAACCTGGAGCCTAAACGTGTCAACAATGTCGACCACCTTTACAGCTTTGTCGTCAACACCCTCGTCCTCATCACAACCTTCAACAGAAGTGTTTGCACCAATGTCCACATTGACTGCTCCCTAAACAACCCACTGCGATTCAGAGGAGAAAATTATAATTTTAAATCTTCTGAATGAGATGTGATACAGGAAGCCACCCAAACAGTTTGTAAGGAAAGAAGATTACAAAAGGTTTAGTGAGTCGATATACATAATATTGAGTTTTTGTGAGGATGGAAAGATCTAACCTTGCTCTCGACCTCCCAGAGAACACCATTTTGGATTTCCTTGTAGGGAAATGAGTCCGATAGAAGTTCATCACCTGCAACGTATATTTTATAAGATTAACCATAACGACAATATTTTTAATTTACAGAGAGCAATCGAGCCGAAAAATTTAGCATTGACAGAAAACAAGTAGATTAATCTATGAACAAATATTTATGGAAAAATACACCCAGTTACTAGTTTTTAGATATAGCTAAAATGAATTTTAAAAATAAAAATCTCACACAACACAACACAGTACACACAAATTATTATAAACAACAGGATTATCAACAATCTTTTTCCCAATAAATAAGGTTTTCCTGCAAATTATTCCCATCACAAAAACAAAAAGAATCCGAACTAAAATAATCAGAGCAACAGGAAACAACAATCTCTACAATAAACTGATATTAGAAAAATCAAGAAAACATTTGGCTTTATAGAAAAACATTAAACTTTCTCTTTTAAAAGGGAAAAATGGACAAGAATCAGGCTTTTGGGTGGGATGGAGGTGGAGGTGGAAGCGAGAGTGGAGGTGTGGTGTTGAGTTGGAGAAAGAAGGTTGGAGTGGGGGATGATTGTGGCCGGTGGATGGCGGACGGCACCACTGACGATGGCCTGTTGCAATTTGGATTGTTGGGGGGGGGGGGGGGGGGGGGGGGGGGGGGGGGGGGGAGAAGAAGATGATGCCCACATTTTCTTTCTTTCATTTATTTATTTATGATTTATCTATTTAACTTATTTAATTAATGGGATAATATGCAAGTTACTATTTGCCCTTACTAATATGGTCAAAATTGGAGTCAAAGTCAGTTCTTTGGTCAACTAACGGTGAAATGGATGGATTCCATCCATCTGGACTTCGACTGCATATTTATGAAAGGTTTGAGACCTTCTCCGACACAAAATGAAGGTTTGGATAAAGTCTACTAATAAACGAAAAGTTTGGTACCGCTGCATTTTCCCTAAAAATTAATGACTTGGACTAATAATTTCTTTCTGTGTTCATCAAAATATATTTTTTAAGAATTTTTAGTTAAAATACCATTAAGAACTTTGACTATTTTTTTTACAATTTTTATTTTTCTAGAATTTTTTAAAATTTGATTATTTTAGAATTTTTACTTTTTTTAGAATTTTAAATTTTATTTTTCAAAATTCTTATTTTATTTTTAGAATTTATTTTAACAAAAATTTTATTTTCTCTACAATTTGAGAATTTATATTTTTGTTTAAATAATAACCTTTCAAGCTCTTAGTATTTTTTACTTTTAAAGAGTTTATTGAAATATTTTTTTTTAAATGTTCATTTATCTTGTTTTGAATATTTTTAGTAGTTTTTTTACTCATGTTGTAAGTTAACATATATTTTCAAAAAAGTCAGATGTTCTAAGTGTTATGCAAAATCGAAAATAACAAATTAAAAGTTTTCTAATTTTTTTTATATAAAAACTTTTTTAATCATATTATGTTTGAAAAATTTTTAGTAGTTAAATTAAGTCCCCAAACTATTAGTTATTCCATGTTTTGAAAATCATCAAAAATGGAATGGACCAAATGGCAAATCATAGGAGTTTAAGATGAATTGTAGAAATTATTTAAATTTTATTTTAATGAAATTGTTTTTAAAAATAAAAAAAATATATATAAAAATAAGACGGATTTAGAGAAATGACCGTCATTTCGGAGTCGGTTCAATTATACGCCTTTAACCTATAAACGCGAGACACTGCTGGAAAATCTCGTAATTCCTTGTTTCTCTGTTAGGTGTTAGCGCTCACTGGTAAAACCCTCGTAAATCTCCTTAACTATCAAAAATAGTCAAGGTTTCTGTAGATGTAGATACATGTAAAAATGTATAACAACGGACAGGAGATGTGGAACCACAACAGTAACCCGGCGCCACCGGGCACGGGCGGGAGCAGCGGAGCAGGAGCGCCTCCGATTATGGCACCGGGGACTAGCGTTGTAGCTCCGCCTGGTCCCCCGCCTTCGATTACTCCTTCGTACACTGTTCTGCCGACTGAGGCCCAACTCGACGAGAGAGCCAGGAAATGGATGCAACTGAACTCGAAGCGGTATAGCGATAAGAGGAAGTTTGGATTTGTGGAGACGCAGAAGGAGGATATGCCTCCCGAGCACGTCCGGAAAATCATTCGGTAAGTTTTCTAGGCTCTTGATGCTTCACAATAGTTATATTCAGCTCTTTTCTCGAGCTCCGTGGTGGTTTTTTAGGGTTCCAATTCTGGATTAATAGCTTCTTGGCGAATATATGATGTGGGGTAATTTGAATTGAAGATGAGAAATTTAGTGAGATGGTAGTGTTTACCTTCTTAAAGGTGCTAGATAAGCTTTCAAGTGAATTGAGCTCCTCTTAAATTGGGCAAGAGGTAATAGAAAATTAGTTGCTTGGTGGAAGCACTGAGGATATGTGGATAAATGCTTCCCATGTTAGTAGATGTCCCATGATTATGATAGTTTATAAACTAAGGAGAAGGACAGGGGTTGCTAGGTCAGACTCAGAAAAGCTATCCATCCTACATTTGCTCCCGGAGATTGGAAGGGGAATGCAGGAATTGTAACCTCCTGGTCTGTTGTAGTCAGCCTCATGCAGTTGCTGACTGGCGAGATGACAAGCTCTCACATACCCTGAAATCTGTTCCTCCATCTTTGGCCAGTAGTCACCTATGGAAAGTTTTCTAATACCCTGACAAACATTTCCTTTACCTATCTTTGGAGTTGGAGGAGGTTGGTTTAGTGTGGACGATTTATGCATAGAATCATATATACATTATCTATCAATTTGGATCTTGTATGCTATCAACATTTTTGGTTTGTGGAGCTACCTACGGATATCTCATCCTTGATTGTCGCCTCTACCCTGGTTCTGCATCATCTTAATCAACTTTATCCTCTTGTTTAAGCACACATTTTCCAAATCTTCTATCAGTTTGGATTCGGCTTTTGTCAAAGACACTGTTAGAGATGGTTAAATGGATGTTTACGCCTTAGATAGCTAGCAGAAATTTTTTAGGTTATTCAATTCTAATCATAATAATAGAATCTATTAATTTGGCGAGCGGAGTACCTATTTATTTAGAATGAACACATATAGTTATAAAATTCTTAGAACCTTATTGTAGTAGCTACTACATATTTTAGAGTGTGGATGTGGTGAATTAACTTATTTTCCTTACCTTAGAAAGAAAATAAGTGTCCGTTGCCATTTTCTTTATACTTTTGGCAGTTGTATAATGAATTTGATTATTGCCTTATGGCAGGGATCATGGTGACATGTCATCAAAGAAATTTCGTCATGATAAGCGTGTCTATCTAGGAGCTCTTAAGTTTGTTCCACATGCTGTTTACAAGCTCCTTGAAAACATGCCCATGCCATGGGAACAGGTACTTGTGTGTTTGATCATTTCTGTGGTCATTGAAAATTCACATGAATGATTTTCTGAGGTGGATCATTTCAGCCATTGTTTGACGTTAGTATTAACTTCCTATGGTGTATCTCGAATAGGTCCGTGAAGTGAAGATTCTCTACCATATTACCGGTGCTATTACATTTGTAAATGAAATTCCATGGGTTGTCGAACCCATCTATCTGGCTCAAGTATGCTTCTATTGCTGCACACCTCTTTTTGCTGTATATTTTTGGGTCTCAAGTGTTGCTCCATTTCTTTCTCATGACATTACCTCTCTGTATTGCAGTGGGGTTCTATGTGGATCATGATGCGAAGAGAGAAGAGAGATCGACGACATTTTAAAAGAATGCGTTTTCCTCCTTTTGATGATGAAGAACCACCACTAGATTATGCTGATAATCTTCTGGATGTGGATCCTTTGGAGCCAATTCAACTGGAGTTGGATGAGGAAGAAGATTCAGCTGTTCATACGTGGTTCTATGACCATAAGCCTCTTGTGAAAACAAAGCTTATAAATGGTCCCAGCTACCGGAAATGGCATCTTTCACTTCCGATTATGGCAACTCTTCATCGGCTTGCTGGACAGCTGCTTTCTGATTTGATTGATCGCAATTACTTTTACTTGTTTGACATGGAGTCATTTTTTACAGCTAAAGCACTGAACATGTGCATACCTGGTATGTTCAATGCTAAATCTGTATTTTGGATTGCTTCATACTTCATAGGACACAATTATGATCACATAGATATGAAATTGTGCTTGTGTTTGTGTGCCCATGGTGTATATATCTTTATATTATGGATGTGCTTCATACTTAATATCTTTATATTTGGGATACGCATCTCCAATTTGATTGATTGCCATTACTTTTTTTTGTTCAACATGGATTCATTTTCTTGAGGTTAAAGCACTGAACACGTGCATAACTTGTATGTTAAATGCTATGTTTGTATTTTGGATTGCTTCATACTTCATAGGAAACAATTATGGTCATGTAGATATGAACTTGTGCTTGTGTCTGTGTACCCTTGGTGTATATATCTTTATTTCATCATGGACATGCATTAAAGTTCTTACATAGCTTCTGATCAATTTACTTCTGTATTGGAAATGCTTTTATTGTGATGCATTTGTGCTTTGTTTGCTCTACTGTGTGTATTTTCTGAAGACAATTCTTTTGCAGGTGGTCCAAAGTTTGAACCTTTGTATCGTGACATGGAGAAGGGAGATGAGGACTGGAATGAATTTAATGACATTAACAAGCTTATCATCCGCTCGCCTCTCAGGACGGAATACAGGATAGCATTCCCTCATCTGTATAATAATAGACCCAGGAAAGTGAAGCTTAGTGTATATCACACTCCAATGGTCATGTATATCAAAACTGAGGATCCTGATCTTCCTGCTTTCTATTATGACCCTCTAATTCACCCCATAACAAGTACCAATAGGGATTAGAGGGAGAAGAAGATTAATGAAGAGGATGATGAAGATTTTCAGTTGCCTGAGGGGGTTGAACCGTTACTAACCAGCACTCCAATTTACACAGACACTACTGCTGCGGGAATTTCACTTTTGTTTGCCCCACGCCCCTTCAACATGAGATCTGGTCGGATGCGGCGTGCTGAAGATATACCCCTTGTATCAGACTGGTTCAAGGAGCACTGGTATGAAAAGTTCACATTTTTGTTCAAATATGTCCAATTTTCATGGACATCTAATTTTGCCTAACCTTTTCATGGGTATGTTCTTTGTAGTCCTCCTTCATATCCTGTCAAAGTCCGAGTCAGTTACCAGAAACTGCTGAAATGTTTTGTGTTAAATGAGCTGCATCACAGACCACCTAAGGCTCAAAAGAAGAAGCACCTGTTTAGGTCTCTCCAAGCTACAAAGTTTTTTCAGACCACAGAACTTGATTGGGCTGAGGCTGGTCTACAAGTTTGCAAGCAAGGGTACAATATGCTGAATCTGTTGATCCACAGGAAGAATCTGAACTACCTCCACCTTGATTACAATTTCAACCTAAAGCCTGTGAAGACCCTCACCACTAAGGAACGTAAAAAATCACGGTTCGGTAATGCTTTTCATCTCTGTCGTGAAATTCTGCGTTTGACAAAGCTCGTAGTTGATGCAAATATCCAGTTCCGGCTGGGAAATGTCGACGCATTTCAATTGGCCGACGGGTTGCAATATATCTTCTCACACGTTGGCCAGTTGACGGGTATGTACCGTTACAAATATAGGCTTATGCGGCAGATTCGAATGTGTAAAGACTTGAAGCACTTGATTTATTACCGATTTAATACTGGACCGGTTGGGAAAGGACCGGGATGTGGTTTCTGGGCACCTATGTGGAGGGTGTGGTTGTTTTTTCTTCGTGGAATAGTACCCCTCTTGGAAAGGTGGTTGGGAAATTTACTTGCCAGACAATTTGAGGGACGGCATTCTAAAGGAGTTGCCAAAACAGTGACGAAGCAGCGTGTTGAAAGCCACTTCGATTTGGAGCTTCGTGCTGCTGTTATGCACGATGTTCTTGATGCTATGCCAGGTAATCATCCTCTGAAGATGCTTTGTTACAATCCCACCCCTAATAAAAAAAAGAAAAAAGAAAAAAGAAAATGAAGTAAATGATCAATACTACAACTCATCCTTTTATAGATATTTTGAATTTTTATTGTTGTTTAAATCTGCAGAGGGTATTAAGCAAAATAAGGCGAGAACTATCTTGCAGCATCTGAGCGAAGCATGGCGCTGTTGGAAAGCAAATATTCCTTGGAAGGTGCTGCAGCTTTAGATTGTTGCTTTTTACTAGTTTCATGATGCAATACTCCATATTTATCTTTTCTATATTTAAGTTGATTCTTGGAATCCTCAGGTACCCGGTTTGCCTGTTCCAATTGAGAACATGATTCTGCGATATGTCAAGTCAAAAGCTGATTGGTGGACAAATGTTGCTCATTATAACCGTGAGCGTATCAGGAGAGGAGCAACAGTGGACAAGACAGCTTGTCGAAAGAATCTTGGACGATTGACCCGCCTTTGGTTGAAGGCTGAACAGGTGAATACATATTTTAATGTCCAGTAGAAAACATAATTGAAATCTGGAAACATTTTCTGTTTCTGGCCCTTTACAGACAATTTTCTCTTGGGCCACTGCTAATTATTGTTCCCCACTCTCCTTCACAGGAACGCCAACACAACTACTTAAAAGATGGTCCATATGTCACTCCAGAAGAAGCTGTGGCTATATACACAACCACTGTGCATTGGTTGGAATCTAGAAAATTCTCTCCTATTCCATTTCCTCCATTGTCATACAAGCATGATACAAAACTTCTCATCCTTGCTCTTGAGAGGTTAAAGGAATCTTATAGTGTGGCTGTTAGGTTAAACCAGCTACAAAGAGAAGAGTTGGGTCTTATTGAGCAGGCTTATGATAATCCACATGAGGCTTTGTCTCGTATTAAACGTCATTTGCTTACACAGCGTGCCTTCAAGGAAGTAAGTTGAGAAAGACATTCTTTTCTATTTATTTTATGATAATGGTTTTTGTTGAAAGGTGAAGATTTTTGCACAATTTCATTGTTATTTTTATTATTTGTGAGATCTTGTGCTAATAATGGAGCATTTTGCAGGTCGGCATTGAGTTCATGGACTTGTACAGTTATTTAATTCCAGTTTATGAGATTGAACCTCTTGAGAAGATCACTGATGCATATCTCGACCAGTATCTATGGTATGAGGGTGACAAACGTCACCTCTTCCCAAATTGGATTAAGCCTGCAGATTCAGAGCCACCCCCACTGTTGGTCTATAAATGGTGTCAGGGAATCAACAACTTACAAGACATTTGGGACACTAGTGAAGGACAGTGTGTGGTGATGCTTCAGACCAAATTTGAGAAATTTTTTGAAAAGATTGATCTGACCATGCTTAACAGGTGAGTCTTTCACTCATATTGTACGTTAATTTCACATTCATTTGACAAGATATAAATGCTATAGTCTAACCTTGTGTTGATTTAACCTGATGTTTCTGCAGGCTTCTGCGACTGGTTCTTGACCATAATATTGCTGATTATGTCACTGCTAAGAACAACGTTGTATTGTCTTACAAGGACATGAGCCACACAAACTCTTATGGTCTCATACGTGGTCTTCAGTTTGCTTCTTTCGTAGTGCAGTACTATGGACTCGTCCTTGATCTTTTGCTGCTTGGTTTGACTCGAGCAAGTGAAATTGCTGGTCCACCCCAGATGCCAAACGAGTTCATTACTTATCATGATACTAGAGTAGAAACAAGACATCCAATTCGTTTATACTCCAGATACATTGACAAGGTGCATATATTATTCCGTTTCACACATGAAGAAGCTAGGGACCTTATCCAGCGGTATCTCACTGAGCATCCTGATCCTAACAATGAAAATATGGTTGGTTATAACAACAAGAAATGCTGGCCAAGAGACGCCAGGATGAGACTTATGAAGCACGATGGTACGGCAAAATCTTTCTTTATTTTATCAAACACCATGATATATAATAAATTCTTCTCAATTTGTTTTCTCAACTGACGGTTAGCCTGATGTTTAACAGTATGTAATTGTTATTTGTCAAATTTCTGTATTTCAGTAAACCTTGGTAGAAGTGTTTTCTGGGATATGAAGAACCGTCTTCCTAGAAGCATTACCACTCTTGAATGGGAGAACAGCTTTGTATCTGTCTACAGCAAAGACAATCCGAACTTACTTTTTAGCATGTATGTGTAACTTGTTCTTCCTCTGTGCTTTTACTTTTTAATCTGTACTTACATTCACATAATGTACATAGTACACATGCTCATGTTTAACATTAGTTTCCAACCACCTAATGTTCAGGTGTGGATTCGAAGTTCGTATACTGCCCAAGATTAGAATGACTCAAGAGGCTTTCAGCAATACCAGAGATGGAGTTTGGAATCTGCAGAATGAACAGACAAAAGAACGTACGGCAGTTGCTTTCTTACGGGTAGATGATGAACATATGAAGGTGTTTGAGAATCGTGCAAGACAGATTCTAATGTCCTCAGGCTCGACTACATTCACAAAGATTGTTAACAAATGGAATACAGCACTGATAGGTAATTATTTAATTTCTTTGCCTCCTAATACCCATGTTCAATGTTGTTGCTTTAACTTTGAGTGTTCTTTAGCTGAAGAGTTTTAATTTACTTCTGCAGGCCTCATGACATATTTCCGGGAAGCAACTGTTCATACACAAGAACTGTTGGATCTGCTGGTAAAATGTGAAAATAAAATACAGACCCGTATTAAGATTGGATTGAACTCGAAGATGCCTAGCAGGTAATGTACCTTTTTTTAATCCGTTATGGGTCATATTCCACTTCTCCTTTTGTTCACAAGACATCCTTAAACTCGCTCTGCTTTCAGGTTCCCTCCCGTTATCTTTTACACCCCGAAGGAAATTGGAGGACTTGGAATGTTGTCAATGGGTCATATATTGATTCCCCAGAGTGATCTCCGGTATAGTAAACAGACAGATGTTGGCATAACTCATTTTAGGAGTGGAATGAGTCACGAGGAGGACCAGCTGATTCCAAATCTGTATCGTTACATACAGGTACCAGTCACTACCAGGATTTCATTTTTGCCTTTTGCATTATTTTCATATAATTGTTTTTAATCTTTATTTTGCTTTTGACTTTGTGACAGCCATGGGAGAGTGAGTTCATTGATTCACAACGTGTTTGGGCTGAATATGCATTGAAAAGGCAAGAAGCCCAGGCACAAAATAGGCGTTTAACTCTGGAAGATTTGGAAGTAAGTTTCACAGTAGATCCAATTTTTGTTTTGTTTCCCATCGTATCTTTTTTTCATTCCCTGGGATTTATTTATTTATTATTTTTTTTTCTCCCTCATTTTTTTGTTTTTATCCAATATCGAGATGTTACAATGAGGTTAAACTAAGGAAATGGCATTAGATAGTGGCATGTATTTTGCTGAGACCAAAATAAACTTCCATTCACATGAAGCCTAGATGCAAAATGGCGTTGAAACTTTGGAATTTCAGGAGAGAGCTTTTGCTTCAAGTGCAATTTTTTATTTTATTATCATGATTTTATCCATTTTATGTCCTCTAGAATTCTTTTTTCCTTTTTCACTTTTTATCCAATGAGTGAAGTTTACTTTAAATGAGGATAAATAATGGAAAGATCATCTTAGATAGCCAGAGCATGTCTGCGCTTAAAATAAAATAAATTTCCTTTCACAAAAGCAAACAATCCCAATACTGTAGGTTAGAACAGTAGTATAAAATTATTAACATTACCTGGTGTAGCTGTAAAATATTTGATAATCCTTGGACCTTTTGATACATATATCACTTCTACTTGAATGAATGGAGCGAATAAAAGGTACTCATATTGTGTTGTTGACCCCACTTGTAAATAAGACTTTAGTTGTTCTCATGCTCTTTTTCTTTTTCTTTTTCTTTGGCTTGTTGGGATGGGTTTTTTCCCCCCTCTCTTACCTTGCCCAATGTTCTAGGGAGAGGGTGGTTTTGCTACATTGGTTGGTTAATTTTATTTTTTGATGCCTTTTAATCAGAAGTTTCTTTGTGCCCTTGAACATTGTCTTACTTCGATCTACTAAAGTTGTCCATCTTAAATATTTCTATTTGATTTTCAGGATTCATGGGATCGTGGGATACCTCGGATCAATACCTTGTTTCAGAAGGACCGCCACACTCTTGCATATGACAAAGGATGGAGGGTACGAACAGATTTTAAACAATATCAAGTTCTGAAACAAAATCCATTCTGGTGGACGCACCAGAGGCATGATGGGAAGTTGTGGAACTTGAATAACTATCGAACTGATGTTATTCAAGCACTTGGGGGAGTTGAAGGAATTCTTGAGCATACACTGTTCAAAGGAACATAGTAAGTTTCTCTTGCCCAGCATAGTAGAGAATGGTTTATCTATGTATTCCTTGTTCTATTCAAATATAATTTTCCTGGCTTTGCAATCATGCTCCAACATATATTACAGAAAGTTCCCATCGTTATGGTTACCATAGATTTTATTCTGTGATGCAAATTGCTCTGATAGTTTGGTAGAGCAAATAACTTCAGCATTTCCATTAAGCATTTAAATTATAAATAGATAGAAATGAGTGGTGGATATAAGTGGGTAGTGCTTGTGGGTAAAAGGTGGCTTGAGTTTTTATGAACACTTTATAAACATGAGCCAAACATAGGCATAAATATTGGAAACCTACTTTTGGGCTTCACTTTGCTTTGGCCTTTGGGAGTTGGATCAGTTGTATTTCATGGTGAAAATATTTCTGTTTTTTGGAACTTCAAAAATTGATAAATTCAATCTCTTGAAAAAAATTGTGGGGTTGTTTATGGAGCTTGTTTTCTTTGATGTTTCAGCTTCCCTACTTGGGAAGGTCTTTTCTGGGAAAAGGCTTCAGGTTTCGAGGAGTCTATGAAGTATAAGAAATTGACAAATGCTCAAAGATCTGGGCTCAATCAAATTCCCAATCGAAGATTTACTCTTTGGTGGTCACCCACTATAAATCGAGCAAATGTATATGTTGGTTTCCAGGTGCAGCTGGATCTAACGGGGATATTTATGCACGGAAAGATACCTACCCTAAAGATATCTCTGATTCAGATATTCCGTGCTCACTTGTGGCAGAAGATTCATGAGAGTGTGGTCATGGATCTTTGCCAGGTTTTGGATCAAGAGCTGGATGCATTAGAAATTGAGACTGTTCAGAAAGAAACAATCCATCCAAGGAAGAGTTACAAAATGAACAGCTCGTGTGCTGATATTCTTCTCTTTGCTGCCCATAGATGGCCTATGTCAAAGCCCAGTCTTGTAGCCGAGTCCAAGGATGTGTTTGACCAAAAGGCTAGCAATAAATACTGGATAGATGTCCAGCTTCGCTGGGGTGATTATGACTCCCATGATATTGAGCGTTACACCCGGGCAAAGTTCATGGATTATACAACTGATAACATGTCTATCTATCCGTCACCAACTGGTATATCAGTGAGATATGTCTCTTTCTGATGCTTAATTTATTCTTAATTAACCTAGTTTATTCTGCATGTAGGGGTCATGATTGGACTTGATCTTGCTTATAATCTGCATTCTGCATTCGGAAACTGGTTCCCTGGGTCAAAACCACTGCTTGCCCAGGCTATGAATAAGATCATGAAGGTACTTAAATATCTATTATAACTTTAGGGGTTTTTAGGGTTCGTTCATTAGTAATTATGCAGTGTTTAATTGTTCCTCTGATAAAAATGAGGATCAACTAATATATCATTTATTATTATTATTATTTTTTGTGTGCAGTCAAATCCAGCATTGTATGTCCTGAGAGAACGTATAAGGAAAGGGCTGCAGTTGTATTCTTCAGAACCTACAGAGCCTTATTTATCGTCTCAGAACTATGGGGAGATATTCAGCAATCAGATTATCTGGTTTGTTGATGACACAAATGTGTACCGTGTCACAATACACAAGACATTTGAAGGAAATCTCACGACAAAACCCATTAATGGTGCCATTTTTATATTTAACCCTAGGACGGGTCAGCTTTTTCTGAAGGTTTGCATCTATCACCTGCTGATAATCTATCACCTTTTCAGTTTTTGAGATTTATTCTTTAATAAGTCTATCTACATGTCTTACAGGTCATTCACACAAGTGTTTGGGCTGGGCAAAAGCGACTTGGCCAGCTGGCAAAGTGGAAAACAGCAGAAGAAGTGGCTGCTCTTGTGCGGTCATTGCCGGTCGAAGAACAGCCAAAGCAAATCATTGTGACACGTAAAGGAATGTTGGATCCCCTAGAGGTCCACTTGCTTGATTTTCCAAATATTGTGATCAAGGGAAGTGAACTCCAGTTACCTTTTCAGGCTTGCTTGAAGATAGAGAAATTTGGTGATCTGATTCTGAAGGCCACGGAACCACAAATGGTTTTGTTTAATATATATGATGATTGGTTGAAGAGTATTTCATCCTACACAGCATTCTCTAGACTTATCTTGATCTTGCGAGCTCTTCATGTGAACAATGAGAAGGCTAAGATGTTGCTGAAGCCTGACAAGACAATTGTCACTGAGCCCCATCACATCTGGCCATCTCTATCAGATGAACAGTGGATGAAGGTAAGTTGGTCTAACAATGTTGCATGATGGTAATAGTTTGAGTTAAAAAAAAAAAGAAAAAGAAAAGATATCTACTTGGTGCACGTATACATTTTCTCAGTGTGTATATGCAGTGTGATTTGGTCTTCCTTTTTTTTTTTTTGGTTGTTTCTTATTTTTGTAATGTGATGCAGGTTGAGGTTGCCCTTAGAGATCTGATACTTTCTGATTATGCCAAGAAAAACAATGTCAACACGTCCGCTTTGACACAATCAGAAATTCGTGATATAATCCTTGGGGCTGAGATTACTCCGCCATCGCAGCAACGACAACAAATAGCCGAGATAGAGAAACAGGTAGTTTTCCTCATCTTTCTATTTTGTGAAGTTTTATTTGTCAGTGTGATGTCTTCCCTTGACCGATATGCTTACTAATTTTTGACGACTTAATATTCTCTCAGGCAAAGGAGGCTAGTCAGCTCACAGCAGTCACTACAAGGACCACAAATGTCCATGGAGATGAGTTGATTGTTACTACAACAAGTCCATATGAGCAAGCAGCATATGGGTCTAAAACTGATTGGCGTGTTAGAGCAATATCTGCCACAAATCTCCACCTTAGGGTTAATCACATATATGTGACCTCTGAAGACATCAAGGTACTGTTTGGATTTACACTATAGTTGCTTGGAGGATGAATTCTTGTATTTTTGCAAATGAAGTTCTCCCAAAAATGGTTTTGTTGAGATTTTTCTGTTCTAATTTGTGCAGGAAACGGGATATACATACATCATGCCCAAGAACATTTTGAAGAAATTTATATGCATTGCTGATCTGCGTACTCAAATTGCCGGATATATTTATGGCATAAGCCCTCCAGACAATCCCCAAGTCAAGGAGATCCGTTGTATTGCGATGCCACCACAGTGGGGAACTCATCAGCAGGTTCATCTTCCATCATCTCTACCTGACCACGACTTCTTGAATGACTTGGAGCCTTTAGGATGGATGCATACACAGCCGAATGAACTTCCTCAGCTGTCTCCACAGGTTTTCATTTTTTTTGTGTTATACATTCTCTCCCTTTAACTTGGCCTGCTCGACCTTGTTCCTTTTGTTACTGTTTGATGCTGAACGAACCTATAAAAAATGCCAAATGCAGGATCTAGCCGCTCATGCTCAGATCCTGGCAAACAACAAACAATGGGATGGAGAGAAATGCATAGTTTTGACCTGCAGTTTTACCCCGGGTTCCTGCTCTTTAACTGCATATAAGCTGACCCCATCAGGATATGAATGGGGTAAAAACAACACAGATGCTGGAAGCAATCCCCATGGTTACCTGCCAACCTACTACGAGAAAGTTCAGATGCTTTTGAGTGACCGTTTCCTCGGTTTTTATATGGTAAACTTTTATTTTCTTTCAACTATGTTTTTCTTCTGTGACATCTCTTCTAGTGCATACTATATATTGTCTATTTTGACTTGCAGATACCTGATAATGGTCCCTGGAACTATAATTTTATGGGAGTGAAACACACCGCTGGCATGAAGTATGGAGTGAAACTTGGGGCACCTCGGGAATACTATCACGAAGATCACAGGCCAACACATTTCTTGGAGTTTAGCAATTTGGAGGAAGCTGAAACTGCTGAAGGAGACCGCGAAGATACCTTCACTTGAAATTCTGTGCAAAGGTCAGCGAAGATACTTTCACTTGAACTTCTGTGCAAAGGTGTGCCTTCTCCTATATATACACGGTGTACTCCATGTAATATAAAGTGCTAGTGCTAGTCCTAGTCCTAGTCCTACTCCTAATCTTGGTTCACTCTTCTACTGTATTCACCAATAGATTCTGACTTTCTTCAATCCATCCTTGTAACAATTTTTAGATGTTTTGAGGAAAAAACTGGTGTTCATATATTCTCCACCTTGTATAAAGCGGTGGAGCAAGAGAGGTCTTTTTTTTTCTTTTTTCTTTTTAAAGACTGTGAATGTGCGGATCAACTTACGCGCACCTCAACTAATCCTACAGGATTCTGAAGTGTACGGTCGGGTACTCATCTCAGTAGCCTTGAGGGGACTCAAACTGATGACCATTGTGGAGCAAATCCAATGCCTAACCAATGAATTGTCCCTCGGAGTTGAGAGAGGTCTTTTTCTTGTCAAAAAATTAGATTTCATCACTTTTAGGCATCAAATATAAAATAAAAAA
>NC_036259.1:4881121-4883022 GCF_002742605.1 Olea europaea var. sylvestris | reverse complement strand
AAAAAAAAAAACTCATAATGAGACCCAAAACTCCAAGCAGTCGCTTAGAGTCGAATATTTATCTCTAGCAGCTAATTCCATGTGCCATTGACGAAGAAAAGGTGAAATTGCAAGAACAAAGATTCTACGGCTGCGAGCCATATGTTAACAGTGTAGAATTTAATCTGTTGGCATATAAGTGGTAAGTTATCGTCCTTATTTTTAAGATGATCTATCAATTCATGACACTTGAATGCACCTAAACTGTCGCTAAATAGTTGAGATGATCTCTATAATAAAGAAAGCCACGTAATAAATGGATGAGATGAGTTGTAGCGACGTAATGGTGAGCCAAGTTGATAGGATTGAGCACGATGTTAACATCAACACTTCCATAAACCAAAGCCCAAGATGTAAATTCGAAGTTAATCACTTTTAACATTCTTATATTATGGAATCCCAAATATGATTCACAAAATCATACATCTAAAATTAAACACACCCACTCTCTCTATTCGAAAAGTACACTCTCATTTCAAGCATGTTGCGAGACTAATCGAGAGGCTCATTTTGAAGATTCTACAGTCGTTACACAATTTTCAAGTACTTACGTTTAGAGTCATTTACCCACCCTATTTTGATCAAATTAGCAAGGGATTGATCTGTTGATCTACGACCACCGTTGCGCTAATGCCTATCACTATTTAATTTTTAATATGTAGTAATAAATTATTGTTGGAATTAGTAAAGAATTTAAATGATTTAATTTGAAAAAGAAGAAATGAGAGTTGTTCCATATTTTCAAGAAGTGGAAATGTGTGTATTTGGATGATTTCAAAAAGTTGGCATATTATGTAGAGAAAATTGAATAAGGGTATATTGGTAAAGGAACAAAACAAAATATTCTAAATTAGGAACATGCTTATATATTTGAGACAAGAGAAAAAAGAAACTCAGCCTATATAATTGGGACGGAGGGAGTATTATATTAAATGTAGATTTAAAGATGACAAATCAATTAATGACACGCTATGAAGAAGCATTGCTTATGAATACCAGTATTATTTTTGCAAAACATAATGCTATCCATTAGCACCACTAACCCATGAGTAATGATGTGATATTTGACGATTTTAATTGATTCTTCTTCTTAATTGTAGAATTTAAGAAACAAATTTATTATACCACATCACTAGTAATCGGTAAGTACCATTTACTAAGATCGTTACCCTTTTTTTAACGAATAATGCTATCCATCAGCACCGTTTACACATAAGCCCGTCGATGTCTCTGAACTTCCTAATTTTGCATTCAAATACCGCGTCCCGGTTCAGGAATTTTAACCTGATTCCCTTTCGGTGTACGCGAAAAACACGCTATCTGTCGGGCTTCCCCGACCCTTAGGATCAACTAACCCTGCTTGTTGATTAAATCATTGCTAGTTGTTAAGCACTGCTTATGATAACATTATTCTTTTATGCTCTTCATATGCTTCGCTTAACTATAAGCAATGATGCAACATTTAAATGGTTTTAATTGATTGATGATCTAAAATCAAATTCATGGTCGAACACCGCTTATAATAGCATTACTATTCTTCAAAGAAAATGATAATCATTATCTCCGCTTATTCATGAGTATTAATGTGATATTTAGATGATTTAATTAGTTTACGACCTTAATTGCCACCTCAAATGTAGAATTTAAGATGATAAATCAATTGATATTACATCATTGCTAATCGACAATCACAATTTATGAATAACAATACTCTTTTTATGAATATTGCTATTCGTTACCTTTAAGTTCGACGTGTCATTCAAATGATTTTAATTGCTTTGTCATCTTAATTAACATCTTAAATGTAAAATTTAATACTCTTGTTCCACCCCCCCCCCCCCCCCCCCCCACCCAAAACACAC
>NC_036259.1:4872551-4881030 GCF_002742605.1 Olea europaea var. sylvestris | reverse complement strand
TATCCCCCCCTTCCCCCCCCCCCCCCCCAACCCCCAACTCAAATTACCACAGTTTTCATTTTTCTCAAATCTAATTCTCAAAGGTGGAGTATTTCTATTGATCGTCCCAAGTTGATATATTGATCTGCTTCTCTAGGAACGAGCTCAATATGGTTCTAATTAGATGTTAAAAATAAATTAGGGTCCGTTTAATTGCAAAGATGGAATTGAATTGAAAATGAATTCTAAGGAATTGAATTGCCTAGAAATTGTTTTCTTAGGAATTGTAAATTATTGTGTTTGAATGATATAATTTTCCACGTGGAAAATGTTAAAATAAAATTATTTTTTTGGTATTCGTTTGACTGTGTTTTATATGAAAATTGTCAATTAAAGAGATAGATTTTACTGATATTGAAAATAAAATTTGTTTCCATT
Organism: Olea europaea var. sylvestris; assembly: GCF_002742605.1. Lineage (NCBI taxonomy): Eukaryota > Viridiplantae > Streptophyta > Magnoliopsida > Lamiales > Oleaceae > Olea > Olea europaea. The sequence goes on along the minus strand of NC_036259.1, from coordinate 4,880,613 downwards.
CCCAACAAAAAAATAATTAAAAAATTATCTATCTTTTGGTGTTCGTTGGTGTTTATTTGGCTTTATTTTACATGAAAATTGCCAATTAAAGTGAAATATTTTTTTACAATAATTCTTAGAATTTGTTTCCATTGTAAAAAAAAAAATGAACAGTGCTCGGAAAATCAATTCTCACCATCCCACAAAACCATAAAAAATACAATTTCCAAAAAAAGCAAGAACCCAAATTCCATGGAAAAAATAGGGTATCAAATACTGCAAAATGGGCGGAAAATGGAATTCCATTTTTCATGAAATTGGCACCTATCAAACATGGCCCTAGTGTCTGATACGGGGCTATTTTGCCGAGTTTCTTAGAGAGAATTGTTTCGCCTCCTTAGATGTACTCTTATCTATCCAACTTTTCCCTTTTCTACTTTTTAAACTCTCTCTCTCTCTCTCAAAAAATACCAATTCAATTGAACTTATATAGTCAAAACAAAATTCAGAAAATTATAAATTAAGTAATTATATATTAGACAAGATTTATTCATACATAAAGTGAATAAAAATTTGAACAAATATTTAGAAAATTCTATTAAGTGATTAAAATGATACCACAAGGTTTTGAGTTTAAATTCCATCGTTGTCCATTTATGAATAGTGCTAAAGTCTTTGATAATAAATAACTTTGACATTTATGTAAAGGACCACGTGTTGAAAAATAAATTTAAATAAAGAAATGTGTTAGCTTCTAAATTTCATGTCATCATTTCAAATGGCAATTGATTTCATGACTTCGTGATGTGAACTTTGCGGATGCATATAACTTCTTGCAAACGTATTTGATGGGTTGAAAGTACGATCCTTTTTTTTTTTTTTTTTCATTTTAGCTTCCAAATTTAATTTTTTATCATTTGATACAGTAAAATATATAAAATTGGAGACAGAATTTATAATAACCAATTATTTATTTATTTATTTTGAATTTTCTCGACACATTTTATTAACTTTATATGTGTATACATCTTCTATAATATGTAATAAATCAATTTAATGAAATGAAATTTCTTAAATTTTATTTTAACTGTCTAAGTGAGTCGATATCACAGTAATCAAATCAAATTCAAAAATCGATTTGTTGAGTTATTGGTTATTTATTGAACCGGTTGATCAAATAGTCAATCTATGGATCATTATTGGTTCATTCAATATAAAAAAAAAAAAAATCTTTTACGGAAAAAAAAAAATATTTTTGAGCCATTTTTTCTTAAAAAAAGGTGTATAGTATGATTTTATGTTAGTATTACTCTTAATTTACATGAATTTTATCGACTTCTGAAATTTTCTTAAGAATATTTTTTTTTTTTTTTTGGATAATAGATAAAAATTTTGGATTATATAACTGGTATTTCATTTTATTTTCAAACCTCTCTTTTGCTTAGTTGGTTAGAGCTTGTATTTTTATATTACAAGTCTTGGGTTCGATTCCTTCCCGTCCATTTCCTTGTGCAAAATTTTTATTTCTACAATATTTACCAATATTAACTCCCTAAGGAAAGGATTCAAACCTATAAGTTTTAATTTGGATGATTGGAAGCTTAACCATCATAACAGTGGTTGAATTTTGAATTTAAATTTAACAAAATAATATATTTTAAGACTTTAGGCAAGTCAATGGCTATTTTTTTTATTTTTTTTGTTGGTTTTTGTCGTTTCAAATATTTTATGCTTTAATAATTTATAAGATATGACTTATGAATATAGAGTTTTAATTTATATGTTATTTGAGAATTTGTCTACTATGAATTGTGATATTAAAAATTAATTTGAGTATTGTGAAATGTGAATATGTGATTTATGAAAATTGAAAATGAGAAATTGGGGAATTTATAATTTGTGATGAATTGGTGTTAAGAATTGAAAATTTAAACTTTAATTATTTTTAAAAATTAATTTGAATTACAATTAATCTTTGGTTAACGTTCAATTCTCATACTAATATGGAATGATTTTTTCAACTAAATCTCAATCTAGTTTTTGTAGTGGTTTATCTAATCTCTCAACTATTTTTAGTCAAGCAAACGATTTGTTAAACATTGATAACACAAAGAAGTTTTATGTATTATGTAATTTATATTATTTCGGATTGTATTGAAATATAATATGATATAAATATACGGTTTTTAACTTTTAGTGTATTCACATATAGATCGAAGAATTTTTAATATTATTTTATTTAATATTAATAAACGATATCGATATACGGCCGTCGACTATCGACAATCAACGATCAACGGCCGCCATAGCTGAGTCGAAGTCCTGGATTCGCCTCTATATAGAGTGTTGTAATAGCTTATAGGTTCGAGTTGAGTTGAGTGTTAGGTTTTAAATAAAATCTGTTAGTATGACGTTATTTGATCGGTTCATATATAATCCGGTCACTATTTTGAGCTAGATAGGTCTGGGTTAGATGGGGTTAATTTTTAATAACTATAATGGATATAACTTTCGCATAAAAAAATAAGAGAGATATAACAATTAAAAAACTAAATCGGGTAATAAGTAAGAGAGAGTAAAAACTAATTCGATATTAAGGACGCGTGTCATCATTTGAGGGTGTTATTTGGAGAAAAAGTAATTAACTGTGATAGAAATGACATGTCATAATTTAAATAATTCAAGTAGGTAATTATAGCATGTGGGTATATAGGACCGTTTCGGTGGCATAATTTAAGTTAGTAATGACAACATGTAGGCATACATGATCGTCTTATTGAAACTTTTCTCTTGTATGACATTATTTCAATTAAAAGTTATGATCAAAAGAAAAACTCTTTGTTACACAATATCGTCGAACGATTATGAAGATAATAAACACGAGACAATTCAAAATAAATATAAGTCTACAAAGGTAGACATTATTCTTTTGATTGAGTTGTAGTCATCCATTCTGTTGGTATATAATTACCCTTTACAGTACTTACAACTAGGGATAATTAAAGATAAAATTTAATTAAGGAAAAATTGGAGAATCGATGGAATGGGAGTTAAAGACCAGGAAAGACAAGTTTTCTATGTCACATGACATTATCAAACTCCCTATCATCATCCTCATTTATAATGGAGAGATGATACACGTACAGGGTGGGGTACTAGATTAGATATAAGAGGTGGGACGGGTGAGTTTTTTTGACAATATTTTAATTACATGGGGTCCACCGATTACATATGAAAGCTCAATCTTTTTTCGATATCATAATGCATGTAACCATATACGTCTCTTACATAAATCTTGTAAGGTGGACAAAAATGTAGTGCACTCATTCCAGTGAAACTTGCTAGGGGATCAACTTGAGTACGATTTATGATTTTAAAAGACAAAATGTTTCAACCCACTTTACACCTCAAGAGGGGTGAATAGGCGTAGTATGCAAAATTTTAATTTTTTTAATAATAATTTCAACAAATCATAATTACAAGTTTAAATATACATGAGCTAAAACTTTCTAGCACAACCAAAAAAAAAAAAAAAAGTGCTGAAAATTAAATAATACGAAGAATTGTTTAGAAGGGAAAACCCTTGAAGAACTTTTCAAGAAAAAACATCCAGACATCCCTTGCCGTAAAATGATCCACTATGAAAAGATTGAACTTACAGATTTGGTTTAGACACAGCTATACCTTAGTAGTCTCTGACCCACAATCTGTAATTACCTGAAGAACTATTGGTTGTGCGCTTCAACACCAACTCAAAAACCTCTAGATTTCTTTTCTTGTATGAATCTTCAAGAACGAACTCATTCTTTCTTAATCGAAACTTCTATCATCTCTCATATCTATCAGAACTTTAAAGTGATATAGTAGAGGATTTTGTGGTGTTCTAGTTTTAGAATGTGGAAGAGATTGATTGATAACAATTTATTTCTTCTTTTTCAAGATCTTTTGTTTTCCCTTCTCTCTCAAGATACAATGAAGGAGAAGAGTTTCTAGTATATATAAATTGTATTTCACAATTGTAGGTGGTTTAGGAGTGTTTAGAATTTGAAATAGGAAAAATAGATTTTTTTTTCTCGCTTGGACAAGCACTTGAACATACTCTTAACGTTCATCGAGCGCACAAGTTCTAGAAAATGTGCTCGAGCACCATCTAGATGTTCATCGAACACACTAATTCCACTTCCATGATTTTTTGATGACGTACTCAATCAACTATTAATGCCCGTCAACACAACACCAATTGCAACTCGTTTTAATGATTCAGGACACGAAATTTGCCAAGAGTTATTTAGACCTGACCGCTCCCTTGACATTAGTGACATTATCATTTATAAATATTACAAAAGAATCAAATTATAATCTCTACCAAATTTTAATTTGAGTAACCAAACAACTTCTACAACAACAACACTCCCTCTTAATGCTTTGTCATACTTGTTTCCTGAAATGCAACAATTCAAACAAGACCATGTGAGATGCAAGAAGAAACTACAAGTATGAATTGAAGTATAATAATTAGAAACACATGCAACATAGAATACCAACAAGACGAATTTAACTCATACTACTTCCTCTTTTTGTCACGAATGATCAAAGAGGCATCCAAGAATCCTCATTCTTAAAAAAATGTTGCACTATTCAAACATGAATCGATAATAGTTTATCAAGTGAGCAATGTTGGAACCAGAAACTGATCATGCATACGACTATGATTAATGAACAATAAGATTATCTCACACAACTCACTCTACCCTCATATAGAATACTAGGTATAATAGACCAATCATATACTGTACCTTAGTAGACTTTCACCCCAATTCATAATTACCCGAAGAACTCCTGGTTGTGCGCTTCAACGCATGCTCCAAAACCTCTAGACTTCTTTTCCTTTATGGATCTCCAAGAACGAACTCATTCTTTTTTAATGGAAACTCTGGTCACTTCTCATATCCATCAAAATTCTTAAGCTTTATGGTAGAGGATTTTGTGGTGTTTTAGTTTTAGAAGGTGGAGGAGATATTTGATAACAATTTGTTTATTATTTTTAAAGATCTTCTCTTTATTTTTTCTTTTCTTTCAACACACAAATGAAGGAGAAGAGTTTTTGGTATATAAGTAGTTTAGGAGTGTTTAGAAGTTAAATAGGAAAAATAGTATTTCTTCGCCTGGACGGGCATTCAAACACCATCTTAACGTTAATCGAGCACGTAAGTTCTAGAAAATGTGCTTAAGCACTATTTAGACGTTCATCCAGCACACAATAGTTATTCTACTTCCATGATTTTTTGATGACGTACTCAACCAACTATTAATACCCGTCAACTCAACTCTAATTACAACTCGATTTAGATATTTTTAGACACGGATTTTGCCAAGACTTACTTAGAACTAACAAACTTCTCCTTTGACATTCAGTGACAATATCATTTATAAATACTACAAAAGAATCAAATTCTGATCCCCACCAAATTTGAATTTGACTAACCAAACAACGTTCACAACTACCGCATTCCATTTCAAATGCTTTGTGATACCCGTTTCATGAAATAAAACAACTCAAACAATATCATATGAAACGCAAGAGAGCTTTTGAAGCTCATGAATACAATTTGAAGCTCAATGTTGTTTCATTATTTGAGACATGCATTTTCCTTTCAACAACTTTTCTTTTTCTTTTTTTATTTGTTTTTCTTGACACTTATATAATATCGTAGAGCAAAGGCCAATTAGTTAAAAGTTAATTTATATTCAAGGGGAACTCCACTACACCTCCTAAATCTCACATATATGGTCAAAACTCACTCACGAAGAATTAGTGCGCGTAGGAAAAAGAAACATGAAGTAAATTATATCAAGTACTCCAAGTATGTTTTAAAATAACGTAATAAATTTTTTTCCCACTTCTCATTTAAAGTACTAGTACATAATTCACAAAATGACAAGTTCAATGACATCAAAGTATTACACAATTGAATCTCTTTATGTTTTATAATTATAATTTTTTCTAAATCAAAATAGGAAAGTGATGAATGAGTCAACAAAAATAAAAGATAAAAAAAATTAAAGTATATGCAAGAAGAATTGAAGAACGTGACCTAGTTAATGCATGCATCTAAAATACTACTCAAAGAGTAGCACAAATACCAAAGTTTTCCTAAGAAATTTAGACCTAAGACCATACATAATTCAGTGAAAATGTTTGTCAATTGATTTTCATTGAAGATATGCTCAATATGATCAGTTAGTTTATTTTATTTTATTTGAAGTCTCCCAGAAGAAGAGGTTATCTTCGTCAACTACGTCGTCGTTTCAGTTAAAAGATCGACTTGTTTAATTAAGATTTTGTCCTGACTAGTGACATTTTCTTTGTCATTTCTAAAAAAGAGTTTACGGCACCTAGGTCTAGTGTGACCTATCTGTCCACAGTTGAAACAAGTAGGGATGAACCTAGGAGCAGTGTTGGATTAAAAATATGAGAAATATCGAACATAGCGATCAACGAAACAAGAAAGTAAATGTGTTGAAAAGCAATAACATCGAGACTTATTTACGAAGAAAAAATCCTTGAAATCTTTAAATGAAAAAATCTTTGAGCAATCCGTTCCACTAAATGATCCACTATGAAAAGATTGAACTTATGGACTTGATTTCGACACAACTAAACCTTAACAAATTCTAACACATAATTCGTAATTACTCGAAGAACTCCTCAATTGTGCTTTTCAGCACCTCCTTAGAAGCTGTGGACTTCTTTTCCCGTATAGATCTTAGAAATGAACTCGTTCTTTCCTAATCCGAACTCTGTTCATCTCTTATATACATCCAAACTCTGAACTTATATGGTAGAGGATATTGTGGTGTTCTGATTTTAGAATGTAAATTAAAGAGAATGTTTGATAACAATTTGTTTCTTCTTTTCTAAGTTATTCTCTTCCTTTTCTTTTCTCTCAACATAAAATTTAAGGAGAAGAGTTTCTGGAGTATATAAAATTATTTCACAATTCTACATGGTTCGTGAGTATTTAAAAATTGAAATAGGAAAAAGAGGATTTCTCCTGGATGGGCGCTTGAGCACCCTTTGGACGGTCATCGAGCACACATGTTCTAGAAATTATGCTCGAGCACCTTCTGAATGTTTTATCGAGGACACGAGTTTTGGAAAATATGCTCGAGCACCTTCTGGACAATCATCGAACACACGAGTTATTCCTTCCATGATTTTGATGACGTACTCAACCAACTGTTAAACTTGTTAACACAATCTCAATTACAACTCGATTTAACGATTTTTAGACACGAAATTTGCCAAGACTTAAACTCAATATTAATGAATGATTGTCAATAAGAAAAAGACTCGTAACCGCTTGCTCATTATTATCATTCAAAAAACTGGCTTATTAGAATTTGAATGAAGTTTATGCACCAAAAGACTAAGCTCTTGTGCAAGTAGATCTACTTGAACTTCCTTTTAAAGAGGGGAGAAAATTAAATTAAAAAAAGTACTCTAAACACCAATTCCTCTACCGCAATTTTTGTTCAGGTTCAGTAGTAATTTTTCATCTCAAAAAATTATTTTTTTGACCGTTATTTCATTATCCAAGTCATCATTTTTGTTTTCTTCTCTCACAGATAAGACCCACTTTTCTCTCTAACAGTGAAAAAATTAATTATCAAAATTACTACTGAACAAACCCATCAGTAACTAAGCCCCTTTTTGTTTCCTATTATTTACTCATCAAAATGAAAAATATAATTGTTATCTATTACATTAAGTCATCATATTTAAAAATTTATCTTTTGTCAGATTCATAATGATTATATTTTTTATTTTCATTCTTATATTAACGTGGTTCAAACGGAGCCTAAATTTCAATTTCGATTTCCTAGTGATCAATTAACCCAATTTAAATTTGAATCTCGCCCATGTCACATGTCTATCTTTTAGGAAAAAATAGATATACTCGATTTTGTAACAATCTAGCCGAGTAATATTCCACTATATTCTATGGCGCCACGTGGCTAAGAGTACCTTGAATCATGGACACGTACAAAAAGTCTTGTCTCATATATAGGGTTAATTTCA
>NC_036259.1:4791505-4871775 GCF_002742605.1 Olea europaea var. sylvestris | reverse complement strand
GACGATGATCTGGACCAGAAGATGAATGTTCCGGTGTCGTCTATTATAGGGCGGTGCCTCGAAAGCCTCAGCCTGTGGACCCTCAACTGTAATACTAGGTTTGGTATTTTCGTTCTTTTTTCAACTTGTTTAAATCAACCATCACAATTTGAATCTCTGCCCACTTTCTACACTTCCAATGTGTTCGTTATTATCCTAAGATCTTTGTTCTTCTTAGGTTATCCAAAAGAATTTTATGTCCAAATTAAGACTTAAAGACATACTAAAAGATCTTTGTTCTTCTTAGGTTATCCAAATAGAATTCCTAGCTTAATTTCTTGCTAGTTCGCTGTCTGGTTTTGCCAAAAATCAGATTTTTAAGTAAATTTTGGTAAAACTTGATGAAACTTTTGGATGAAAAGTTGAGGTGTGATTAAAATTAATGGTTGATTTTGACTTTGATTTTTATCAACTATTAAACTGCAGCAAACCGGGCTAAATATGGATGGTAAAATATAAAAATTATCTAAAGAAAGATATTCTTTAGTAGCAGAAGCAAGTGAATTGCTTGCACCACCTTTTAAATGGAGCAGTAGAAGAGCAGTCATTATATATGTTCTTTAACTACCAATTCATACTTAGCGGACAGAAAATAATTGACATTTTGTTAATAGCAAGTCCCTATAGATCGGAAAGATCGACTAAATTTTAAAATGAAGATTATCTGAAAAAATTGGAGGTCAATTTTCCATTGTTTATGTGCAGCATTCTTGACTGCATGGAAGTGTTCAGCAAAGGAATACACCGGGCTTTAGTTCCAGCCGATAGCCATATGGAAAATATCGCAGGAGTTGAGCTAGTGGAATCGGCCTCAAGCTACCGAATGCTCACGCAAATGGATGTTATCAAGTTCTTGAAAGGATATGAGAATGAGCTTAAAGGTATTTTGTCTCGAAAGGTTAAAGAAATTGGAGCAGTGAGTGATATAGTTTTCGGGGTTACCGATAAAACCAAAGTAATCGATGCTATCAAGTGCATGAACACTGCTTCACTTAATGCCGTGCCAATCGTTCAATCTTCAAATGATGCCGGAGAAGATCATAGTCAGCTTATAAATGTATGTGAGTTCTCTTCGTACTTAATTTGGTCGTGAAATATTAATACTCGGGATTTCATTATTTAAGATTCTATATCTTAAAAAGTCAATCATTTTAAGAAGGATAAATATTTTTATATTAATTGATATTGGTTGATAACTAGTCTAGACACAGCATCATAGGCTTTGAAATCATAATCTCAAAAGGAGGAGTTCGAATCTTTATATGTTATTATCACCTCTTTGGTAGGGATTAAAGATTTTAATCTAAATCAAAGTTAGTGGTGTCAAAACTCACAAAATCAGCTCGCGCTTACCTTAATTTAAGAATGAGAGCTCGTGATCCTCACTTCAAAGAGGACAGGCTAAAAGATCACCAAGTCAGGTTGACCTATGAGCTCTACCAAGTCAGGCCAGCTCTTCAAGTTGGATAAGCTCGGTCTATGATAGGTTTGCTCTCGATGTTAGGTTAGCTCGACCAATAACTTATTAGCTCTGCCTATGGCAGTAACATAGCTCGGCCTACAATAGGCCAGCTCTCCATGTTAGGTCATCTCGGCCATACGTACCGTCATTTAGAAAACACCACATTGCTTTACGACACTTGTGCCTTATCCATGACATCATTGCCTCCCATGCGACCATTCCCATAACAACATGTGGTACTCATGATAATTGTGCCTTACTTTCAACCAATCAAAAGAATGCATTGTAGATAACCTATTTTTGGAGGCTAATTCGCTGTTTTGGGAGCCTATAAATATGATCAAATGGTTTCCCAATGGGAGAGGGGAAGGACATACAATAAACATTCTACAAGCTTTCTTTTTAATACAAAATCTCTCTTTTTTCTACTATTTCATTAATTTACCTCGTACAAATCATTAATTAAGGTGACATGGTGGTCATTTTTTATGTTTTATGGGTCCCACAACTTTTCAATTCCACATTTGATCTATCAAAATTTACTAAAAATTTAATTTTAATTTCCACCTAACATTCAACCGATGCGGAATTTGTTGTTAATATGAGATCCACTTTCGTATCGTGCTCTCTAGTTTTTGTGCATGATTGCAGGGAAAGAATGGAAAGCTTGTGGGAACTTTCTCTGCGACAGATCTTCGTGGATTCCCTCTATCTCAACTCAAGTCTTGCATGCATTTAAGCGTGGTCGAATTTATTGAAAAATGTTCAGTGACTCCACTGCATGAAGTTTCTGGCTTGAGAACCTCAACTAAGGATCTCATAACATGCTACCCAGAGTCGACACTAAGGGAAATGGTCGACAAGGCTATCAATAACCATGTGCATCGCGTATGGGTGGTCGACGAACAAGGTTTGCTTGGGCTTGTTTCCCTTACCGATATGACCAGGGTCATCAGGAGTTGGATGCTTTCTGAGCCCGCTTAGTCGATCAATATTGTGCTTATGAATCGATGTTCAGCTGCTTGTACTCCACGAGGCCAAGTATGTATATAGTTATACTTTCTTCTTGTTGCACCGTGGGAGGAACATCAGTTTGCATGCCGTTCCAAGTTTTTGTATAATGTTGAAAGACTAATTGAATAAGTATGTATATAGTTATGCTTTCTTCTTGTTGCACTGTGGTAGGAACATCAGTTTTCATGCCGTTCCAAGTTTTTGTATAATGTTGAAAGACTAATTGGATATCTCAAGAAAAATTTACAAGTAGTTGGAGATGTACCAAGTTTTTGTATACTGTTGAAAGACTAATTGGATATCTCAAGAAAATTTACAAGTAGTTGGAAATGTACCTAGTGTATGCTTGGCAAATCTTAATTTTTAAATGCCTACAATACAGTACTGTGAGTCCAAAATCCAGCAATACCCAAGTGATTCCGGGCTCAGTTTCCACCAAAAGTTGACACCACCACTATTGAGACACACCCAAATCTCTCCTTTCTTCTTCTCACATACGGTTGCTACTCGTACCCACAAAGAGTCGGCCAAGATGAGATCAATATATTCCAAGAGAGACCACACAGGTTGGTTGAGAGAAAGAGGCAGAGAGTTAGCAGCGAAAAACCCACATAGAGAAGTAAAGAAGAAGACAACCATACTGGAGGCGTGAAGAGAGCCAAGAGTTACAGCCCAAAAGGAGTGACCATGCATGGTAAGTTAGGGTAGGTTAACTTAGTGGTCCAAAAGAGGCTTAACACAAATGTATTGGACTCCAAATGAATATCGTAGCCATCCAAGTAAATGGGACGGGCCATGAGCCACACTATTAAAATAGGTTGCTTCTAATGGCCCGTAGAAAATTGGATTGGGTTGTCTCGATGGTAGTGTCGACATAAGTTCAATTATATGGTCAAGGCCGATTGATAATATAAAACTGAGGTTACATCATTGTCCGGGAGGTCGTTTGACAACAAATTGCCTAACAAGTACGATACGAGACGATGAAGGCAATGGGATAGACGGTAGATGGCTGTCTATAAAGTCAATGGGATACATGGGCCGCCTATGCCTAAAAGCCCCCGTCCATAGGGATCTCATGGCATGCAACCGAAACGACTCCCATTGGATAGCCTCTCCTTTCTTTTTACAACCTTGTGGATGGATGAAAGAAGGGAAGTTCTATAACGGGGCAGTGAAGGCTCACGAAGTAGACCAAGTAGTGAGTTAATTGTGAGTCCCATAATAATTATATTTACAACTATCTTTGATCAGTTTAAAAGTTGAAGCAATCTTGGTATTTGGAAGAATTTGGATATGGAGACGAAGTATATTCGTAAGGGGAGGATACCTAGTTAAAATGCGGACTTTTTCATCCTCTTGGAATCTCAATATTGAACTTTGAAGAATGGTATGAACTAGCTAGTTACGTAATCACTACTACTAAAACCAATTAACGAAAGCTAATATATATGCATAAAGTGGGAAAAAAGAATTCATATTCTCTAATAAAAAATTAATTACAACACGTCAACACTCGATAGCTAAATTTACGTTTTTGATTAGTCTTCTTTATTGAAGTTTTAGATGGTTCAAATTTCATTTTAATTTCATTTCTAAATTTCAAACATGTTCTTAGTGTAAGTGTGATGTTCTAGGTCCAATTGATTTTATACATTAACACATTTAATATATAATTGATGTATTCTATGTGTAACAGATATACTAATTAGTTGAATTAATATTTTAATAATTATATAATAGATTCTATAGATTCAAGTATTAATAACTTGTTAATTACAATGTGTCGTGATTGTGAGATATAAATTACATATGATCGAATTTTAAATTATTCATAGTCATAAGTAATAACGAGATACGAATATTGTTATTACGAATAGACCATCACATGGTATCTTTTATTTGTGAAGTAAGTAGCTGATCTCACATATTAAAGTTTAGTAACACTTAAACGAACACGTGGTTATTTTGTTAAAAAAACAAAATATTGGAGATCTTTTGAAAAAATTTCATATGAATAACTGTATGAGTGTCGGTGGTTAATCTATAAAGTTCAATAGTGAAATCGATCCTTTGACTTGAGGTAATCATAGTGCCTTATATGGGACAATCATAGGTTGGTGATATTGGATGTTGTTCGGTCAATTCTCGCTAATACGACATCAATCGGGTATGTTAAGAATTATATGAGGGTTGCGAAGATCAATATAGGTTATGTCACTCTTAGATAGTAAGAAATTGTGGTCTATATTTCATTCAGTTAAGTCAATAATGAAATCATTAGGCAAGGTGAACTGAGTAGTCGAAAAGAATTTTCGACTTGCATTGACTTAAAAGTGGGATGTAAGATATGATCGATAATCGAGATTGACATATTTCTCATCTCGTAATTAATTGGATCATATTAATGAAAGAACCATGGTAAAAGAACAATTTTGGTTTTGTTATACAACTTAACATTTCCCGTCACATGTATTGTCTTGAAAATTGTTAGATGTCGATTTGAGACGACGGATGTTAATTGGTGATAAATTGAAAATAGGTATATTAATTTATCGATCTTGATTAAATCAAAATAATAATTCACATCGTTAGGCATCATAATTAGGAACCTAATGGATCACCACAAAAGGAAAACTAGGAGAATGAAATTTACCAATTAATTAATCTACAAACGATGGACAATTAATTAATTGGGTTGTTTGTAAATAGACTGGAATTAATTAATTGGATTGATTAAATATTGGACCAGGTTAAGTTTAAAAGACAGATCAAGTACACTTAGATTTCTATTAATAGGCTACGAAGGTTTGAGAAAGCATAACACAACATAATTGTATTTTTGCTAGCATAAAAAAAGAAAATCCTAGTTTTCTCAATCTTGTTCCATGTATAGATTTTCATTAGAAGCTCGATAGTTGTGGATTGCAGATCGTGATTGTTTGTGTTCAAGATAAGCAAATGAGTTTGCAGATTTAACAAATGTATAATTCCTATTATATCTTTCTATCTAAATATAAAGTAGGTCTTTGATGAGAGTTAAAATTATTTTTTATTTTTTCCTGTGCATGATTTAGTAAATTTTTTGAAAGTTGGTATCGAAGCCTACTTTATGCTTGTTAGAAATTGTTTTGTTTCTTGGAACAATCAAAAGTTGATTGTTTATAATTTTTCTTATTTCTTGCATTTAAGAAAAAATAATTTTATCTTCAAAATATGTTTTCGAAAACAAAATAATTTTAGGTCGAAAAAAGAGCAGGTGGTAGCAGGCAGCAACTGCTGTCGTCGGTGAGGACTCAGGCGGCATACAGTGTGGCCGCTTCGTGGCGACATCGCTAGCCGTCCCGCTCGAATCCATGCACGGTTGGGGTACACACAATGACAATGGTCACTGTTGTGCATTGCAACGATGATCGTCGCGACAACTAAGATTGCAGCACAGTACTATTGCTGCAACGCTAATTGTTGTTGCATATCATAGAGTCACACTCTGCTATTCACCTACATGTGCAACAACAGCTATGCACCGCATCATCACCAGAGAAGACTAGTCATCATTGACTAGGGTTGACAACGATTTGGTTTGGGGTTGGTTCGGCCAAAATCATCACCGAACCACCAATTTTCCGTCATAACCACGTAAGTTGGTTTGGTTACATTCGATTCGTGTCTCGGTTCGGGCAGTTAATAATCACAAAAAAAATTATTTTTTATAAGTCCAACTGTCAAATTGAAAAGAAAAAAAAAATTTATAAAAAGAATAAATGAAAACAAAAACACAATACTAAGTCAATTTGATGAACAATATCCCAAATGAAAATACAAATAATATTCCAATTTCCCAATGCAAAATTCGAATTTAAAAAATAATTTTCATATATGTTTAATATTTATGTAATAGGGTGTAGGGTTACTAGGTTAGGTTAGTTGGACTTAGCGGGTATATAATGGGCTAGAATTTTGGGCTGGACAGAATCATAGAAAGAATAATGGAAAGTCAAATTGTCCAATTAATTTTATTAAGGGGTAATCGGTTTGGGGCGGGTTTTCTTCTTTTTTTTTTTTTTTTTTTTTTTTTTTTTAAAAAAAAAAAAAAAAAAAAAAAAAAAAAAAAAAAAAAAAAAAAAAAAAAAAAAAAAAAAAAAAAATTTTTTTTTTTTTTTTTTTTGAGGAAGTACTACTTCCCTATACAATAAAGAAAAGTCTAAATTACGAGCCTCTGAAACTGGGCAATCCATGTCTGTCGATCTGCACTATCGCCCTAATATGTCGAGGCAGTTCTAGGGGACCATACTCTAGATAGCGCCGATGATTCCAGCCTTCTGTAGCAAGAGAATCAGCAACCTGGTTGCCTTCTCTGTAGATGTGTGAAACCGTGTCTCTATCGAAGTAGATGAGGTCTCTGATCTGTCTAAGAATACCCTGAATCGACCATGGTCCTCCACCTTTGGTAATGCAGTGAATAGCCAATGTTGAATCTGCCTCGAGCCAGATAGCTGAAATCCCAAGTCCTCTGGCCAATAGAAGCCCATCTAGTATGGCTCTGAGTTCAGCCTCCAAAATGAAACATGGGCCATACGATGCTGAGAATGCCCTGATACAGTATCCTGCGTGGTCCCTAATGATGCCTCCACCACTTGCAAATCCATCTTTGACGCATCCATCAAATGTCATATCTACCCCATTGCTCCATCTGTTTGGGTTTTTGCTCCATTCGATTAGGTTTACTGCGGTTTTCGATTTTGATAGTTCGAATTGTCATCTCCATAGCTCACGTCATCGGCATCCATGGTGGAGAAGAAATATGTTTTAGGGTTATCGGGTGTGAAAGTTGGAGACGGGGGCCTTTGATGCAATTTAAAAAATTGCAAGCTCCTGTCTCCAATTTTATTTTGGGGTTAGTTTGAAATTTTTAAAGGACCTATTTTGCAATTTTTAAAGTTGAAGGAGTTTGTCTATAAATTTTAAATGGGCCAGGTTGCAAATTTTCAAATGGTGTTTTGTATTTGAAAATTAAAAAGTTCTAAATTTAATTTTCAAATAGGTTTTGACCTAAATTTGAATTTTGACCAAAAATTTCAACTTTGACCCATTTAAAATTATATCTAAAAGTGACGACTTTTAATATTACTATTATTTGTCTGTGCAATGCATGGGATCAATTTTTTTGAATGTAATGTTCCTGTGTTAAACGTGTTTGATTTTTCCTGAATTACATACGTAACTCAATGTTTGCTATAGCGACGATAGGATGAAATTTTTTTCCTATGTAGAGATATGTACTAGGTTATATTATTCTAAAACATAAGAAATCCATTTATATGTGGAATAAGGACAATTAAGTTACCGAAAGAAGAAGGCAAATAATATAACTTTTGTCTAATTTATGCAAGTACTTTAAATACGAATGAATTTTGATGTGGTATCGTTGTCAAAATTATAAGGAAGTTAACTAGTATTACTATAGTCCTTTGACATTCCATCTGCAATGAAGTAGTTATCATCAATGGCTTGCTTCATTAAAAATGATATAGTATCAAAATGTTGTCCATTCTAGTATCCAAACTGCCTATTTAGTAATAAACATAGGGAAGTGCCTTAATACCAAACTGACACATCCCATCCCGTGTAACATTTTTGGATCCAGACGTGGTATGCGTCGATGATAGATACCAACTAAAAGTCGGACCCATCATCAAGACAACTACAAGTACAATATATCACTTTTTATACATCATTTTTCTAATCGAATTTCGACATTATCTCCTATGTAAACAGAACTAACCAACATGTGATCAATTTCACACAAATCCCAAGCTATGATACAATACAATAAAGATTAGTCGAAGCCTCAACTTTTACCAAGAAATATAATAAAATGTACAAAGGCAAAATACATAGTGATCCCCATAACTATCTACAAGTGATGCAAAATCACATCTAGACATGAATATGCATTCCAAAATACTGACTATATATTCTACGAAGTGAGTCATACTAACGAACTCTCTCCTGTGGCTCTGACTCCAAAATCAAGGCTCAACTCCAAAAGATGCCCAGATTATCAACTGCTGCCTGATAAGGAAAAACGTAGAGAAATATATGAGTTGATAGCTCAGTGAATGGAGAAGTTCAAAATAAATATACTTTTTCATTTATATATTTTTATTGAAAATCAAATTCATATAATTTGATAATTCACAAGCTACCATCATGTAATTATAGCCAAAAAGTATCATCTTAAAATCATGATATGAACGTTAGTTGATAACAATGCTATAATCTCATCACATCAAACATGCTGAAAAATCCACCAAAAATGTACCCTCTAACTGAAATATATAATCCGCCCCTCGGGGCTAAGAACTTTCGCTACGGGCCTTTGGCCCCCTCCGTGAACTAAAATCGGTCTCAAAGACCTCTCATAATCGATTCTGGAACACGGCCAAGGTCTCTCAGTGAACTATATGTATACGATCAAGACCAATGTCAGGTCAAGACCCTCCCTGTAGGATAGAATATGGCCAAGGCCCCTCTGTGAATTAGAAGAAGTATATAATCATGGGTACTTTTCTGGCCGATTTCAATATCACATATCCCATATACCAAGTCACAAATGTACAATAAATAATCATTGAAATTCCACATGTATCATAATAAAAGAAATTTTCATAATAATCATATAATCGAACACATAATTGCACATATTTTGATAATATACTTAATTCATAAATACTTTAAAAATATTTATATTTTTCCACTTACAGCACTATATACGTCAAAATCAACTCAGTTGGTAAGCTGTCTCAATATCCGTATTGGCCCCTGAAATATGATATAATTTTTAAATCAATAATTAATTATTTTAAGAAATTTCATTAATTAAATAGGCGATACCCAAACTTAATTATTTCATGTTTAGGCGATTTCTCTTTAATTACTAAAACTAATTTTTCTTTTATTTTACTCAATTTCATAGTTTATTATACTTAAACCCTTCAATAAAATTGAATTTAATCTAACAACCTAACAACTATAAAATCAAACATAACCTTTCAATAAGTAACTTTTACTTACCTTTCAAAATTAAAAAATCCAAGCCTAATAGTATAACCCACTTAATTCCTAACACGTTGGCGAGTTTTCTCATACCAAACCGACACACCCCGCCCCGTGTAACACTACTGGATCTGGACGTGGCATGCGCCGATGAGAGATACCAACTAATAGTCGGACCCACCATCAAGGCTACTACAAGTACAATATATCGCTTTTTTTACATCATTTTTCTAATAGAATTTTGGCATTATCTCCCCTGTAAATAGGACTAATCAACATGTGATCAATTTCACACAAATCCCAAGCTATAACACAACACAATAAGATAAGCCAAAACCTCAACTTTTACTAAGAAATATAATAAAATATACATAGGGGTACAAAATACATAGTGAGCCTCATAACTATCTACAAGTGATGCAAAATCACATCTAGACATGAACATGCGTTCCAAAACATTGACTACATGTTCTATGAAGTAAGTCATACTAACAAACTCTGTCGTGTAGCTTTGACTCAAAAATCAAGGCTCAACTCCAAAAGATGCTCAGATTCTCAACTGCTGCATGATAAGGAAAAACGTGGAAAAATATATGAGTTGATAGCTCAGTGAGTGGAGAAATTCAAAAGAAATATATTTTTTCATTTATACATTTTTATTGAGAATCAAATTCATATAATTTGATAATTCACAAGCTACCATTATGTAATTATAGCCAAAAAGTGAAATATTCACATAAGATCATAAAATATCATCTTAAAATTATGATATGAACATCAACTGATAACCATGCTATAATCTCATCACATCAAACGTGCTGAAAAATCAACCAAAAGTGTACCATTTGACCTAAATATATAATCTCCCCATCGGGCTAAGAACTTTCGTCACGGGCCTTTGGCTCCCTCCGTGAATGAAAGCCGTCTCAAAGACCTCTCATAATCGATTATAGAATACGGTCAAGACCCCTTTGTGAACTATATGTACACGATCAAGACCAATGTCAGGTCAAGACCCTCCGTGTAGGATAGAACATGGCTAAGACTCCTATGTGAACTAGAAGAAGTATATAATCATGGGTACTTTTCTGACCGATCTCAATATCACATGTCTCATATACCAAGTCACAAATGTACAATTAATAATCCTTGAAATTCCTCATGTATCATAATAAATGAGATTTTCATAATAATCATATAATCGAACACATAATTGCACATATTTTGATAATATACTTAATTCATAAATATTTTAAAAATATTTATATTTTTCCACTCACAGAACTACATAGCCAAAATTAACTCGGTTCGTAAGCTGTCCCGATATCCATATTACCGTCTGAAATATGATTTAATTTTTAAATCAATAATTAACTATTTTAATAAATTCCATTAATTAAATAGGCGATACCCAAACTTAATTATTTCACGTTTAGGCGATTTCTAAAGTCTCTTTAATTACTAAAACTAATTTTTCTTTTATTTTACTCAATTTCATAGTTTATTATACTTAACCCCTTCAATAAAATTGAATTTACTCTAACAACCTAACAACTATAAAATCAAACATAACCTTTCAATAAGTAACTTTTACTTACCTTTCAAAATTGAGAAATTCAAGCTGAATAGTATAACACACTTAATTCCTAACTCGTTGGCGAGTTTTCCTTTTTTTTCTTCCTCTTTTTCCCATTTTTCCCCCTCTTTTTCCTTTCTCTTTCTCTCATCTTCTTCTCTGTACCATTTTCTTGTGTGTTGTGTGTTATTAAATTGGTTTTGAGTGGAATTGGATTGATATCAATCCAATTCCACTGCCTCATTATTCTATAATTTTTTTGTTTGACTTTTTTTTTAATTTTTAATTTAATGTATTACAAAACTCACCCCCTTAAAATAATTTCGTTTTCGAAATTCAATTGATCATGTATGAAAAAGTTGTCGATACTGAGAACGCATCTGCTCTTCACTTTCCTATGTCGCTTCTTCTATAGCATGATTCCTCCACAAGACTTTAACCAAAGGAATAGTCTTACTACACAAGACCTGTTCCTTTCTGTCCAGTATCTGAATTGGTTCCTCTGCATAAGTAAGATTTTCTTTCAGCCCTACTGGTTGTGATTCCGAACCATAAGATGGATCTGGAATATACTTATGAAGCATGAAAACATGGAATACATTATGAATTCTAGACAATTCTCGTGGTAAAGCCAATCGATACGCAACTGGACCGATGCGTTCAACAATCTCATATGGGCCAATATACCCCGGACTCAATTTATCTCGTTTACCAAATCTTATAATACCTTTCCATAGCGACAATCCCCAACATCAAATTCAAGGTTTATTCTGCGTCTATCTGCATAGTTCTTCTGTCTATCTTGGAGTGTCTTTAACTTTTCTTTAATTATCTTTACTTTCTCAGCAGTAATCTGGACATATTCAAGACCCAAAAACTTTCTTTCGCCAACTTCATCCCAACATACTGGAGTTCTGCATTTCCTACCATATAATGCTTCAAAAGGAGACATTTCTATACTTGAATGATAACTGTTATTATAAGCAAACTCCATCAAAGGAATATGAGCATCCCAATTCCCTTTAAACTGTAATACATAAGCTCGTAACATGTCTTCTAAAGTCTGAATAGTTCTTTCTGACTAACCATTTGTTTGTGGATGAAAAGCTGTACTGAAATGAAGTATAGTGCCCATAGCTTTTTGCAAACTGGGCCAAAATTTAGAAGTGAAACGAGAATCTCTATCCAAAACAATAGATACTGGTGCCCCATATAAACTGATTATCTCATTAACATATATTTTTGCCAATTTATCTAACGAGTAAGTGACTTTAATAGGCAAAAATCTAGCAGTCTTTGTCAATCTGTCTACAATGATCCATATACCATCATGTCCACTCTGAGTCCGTGGATGTCCAAGTAAAAAATTCATAGTAATGTGTTCCCATTTCCACTCAGGAATAGGCTACGTTTGTAACAATCTTGCTATTTTCTGACGATCTGGTTTCACTTGTTGGCAAATGAGGCATCTGGATACAAACTCGGCTATTTCTCTCTTCATTCCATGCCATCAATAGTGTTCTTTGAGTACACGATACATTTTTGTACTACCTGGATGCATCGCGTAAACTGAACTATGTGCCTCTTATAAAATTTCTCCTTTCAAATTTGAATCATTTGGAACACATTATCTGTTTCCCATAACTGAAGCTCCATCATCTCGAATGGTATAATCTGTATGCTTACCTTTACTAACTTCTTCTTTCAATTTGCTCAACACTGGATCTTGAGTTTGAGTTTCTCTAATTGTGTCAATCAACGTAGGCCTCACTTGGAAGTTGGCAAACAATGCTCCTACACTGGTAACTGATAATTGGGCATGAGAAGCTTTGAACTCACCAAACAAAGATGAGCATACTGCATTAGTCTGGGTCATAGGACTCAATATTTTTCGACTGAGAGTATCAGCAACTACATTAGCCTTCCGTGGATGATAATCAATCTTACAGTCTTAATCTTTTATCAGCTCTAACCATCTCCTTTGCCTTAAGTTTAACTCTTTCTGATCGAAAATATACTTTAAACTTTTATGATCTGTATATAGCTGGCATCTCTCGCCATACAAGTAATGTCTTCAAATTTTCAAGGCTAGGACAACTGTAGCTAGCTCTAAGTCATGTGTAGGATAACTCAGTTCATGTTTCTTCAACTGCCTGGAAGCATAAGCTATAATCGCTAGAGATCCTTCAACGAGAGATAAAGCAACTGAAAAGCAAGAAAATTCCATTGGTTAAGGTATTGTGGCAGAATCAGTCAACCTAAGAGGCTACTTGGGAAAGAGAAGATGAAATGTGGGTTAAATAGCCTGAACTTTTTGGTAAGCAAATTTCGAGGACAAAATCTTTATAAGGAGGGGAGGATGTAATACCCCGAGCTTTATGTTATACATATGGCCAACATGATTCATGCATTTTCATGCTAATTACATTATCATTTGCATCGATTTCCTAATTGCTTTCTCTTAAAATGGTGCCTCGACCAAGGTGGTGAATTTTATATTGAGCTATGATATAAAATTTGGTTAACTAAATGTTGGAAATTGGTTTGGTAAGCAATGAAAAATCGAGAAGGTCGGAAATTAGTATTGACAAAGGTTCTTGCTTTCTATTCAGTTGATCGAGGCCACCTTAAACCCTAGATAGGTAATTGACATATTTTGGACATGATACATAAAGGAACATGATCATGATGCGATAATATATGTCTCATATGACGTTATAAATATTGAGGTGTGAATTGTGGAAATTAATCGAGAATCGGGCATCAATCAGGTAAGTAATTAAATGAACGGTTGAGGAATTAGTTCTATAATATATTGTGAGATCTTAGGGCAAGTAAATTGGATTGTCAACACATTAAAATAAGTAAAGGATACTTGATTTGCACCTACAAAGATAGATATAAAATCATATTTTTACTACAAGTGCCACATCATGCTTGAACAGTTCGTGCTAGGGGTGTTTTTCATCTTAACAATCAATTCCTTCAACCTTAAGGCATCAATCTTGTGTCTACTGCCTAAGCACTTAATATAGGATGGATATGAATCTTAAAAGTCACAAATGAATCCAAATATAATGGTTGAAAGTCAAGTATGGCTGCAATGAAAACACATCGTGCTTGGACACCTCATACTTCGGATAGTTATCATATTAATGCCCAATTCCTTTAGACTTAAGGCATCAATTTCGTGTCATACTCCCTAAGTACTTAATATAGGATGTATATATATCTTATAAGTTATAAATAGACCCAAATATAATAGGAGAAAAGTCAAGTGTTGCTGCAAGGAAGACACCTCCTACTTAACTTGTAAGTTGTGAGGACTTGTCAATCTAACATTTAATTCCTTCAACCTTAAGCCTCCAACACGTCTTCTAACCCATTATCTCTTATTATAGAATAGATATACATCTTCTAAGACACATATGGAACCATTTAAGGAAAGGGAAAGGTCAAAGTTGGCTACATAAATCCACCTCCTGCTTGGACAGCTCATGCTTGAGGATACTTGTCTTTTAATTACACTTTCCTTCATCCTTAAGCATCATTCACGACTCCAATCCTTGAGGATACTTATATATCTATTATATAAGGCATTTAAACCTCCATATATATCCCCAAGTGACCCCAAGTGAAAGAGAGAACAATGGAAGCAAAGAGAGATAGAAAAATAAGAAGCTGGGATTGCAATTTGTAAATGTTAGTTTAAGTCACGATTTTGAAGTTTTTATTTTGTCCTTTTCGGTGTTTTATAATATGTTAAAACTCTAAACTTACTTGAGGTTAAGTATAAGGGTTGTTGATGATTTTATGATGGCAAAAGAGAGGGGTAATCGAGTACAAGAACCTGAAAGAAACCAACAGGAATAGAGATGTGTTGATTGATGAATTTGGATGGTTTAAACTTTGCTTTTGGATAATACTTAAGATATAACTTTTATCTACGTAAATGAATGTTGTTATATGAGAGTTAGAAGGATAGAAATGGTCTTCTAATAGCCTGGAATCTGATTGGTAACATGCTAATAAAATGGAAACTGAAAACTGTCACAGTGAAAACTGCCTGATTTTGGTGTCGTGGAAATAAACTATTTTGATGCTGAGAACACTTTACTTGTCAAGACTTTAGAGCATTATTACCTTCACATACATGTTATAGAAATGTGGTAAAAATTTGGTAGTCATTGGATACAGATAAGGGGGTGAAAAAGGATTAGAAAAGTAGTTAGACGGTGATGAAACCTGAAAAACAGATTCTGTCAATTTTCTTGTTAAATGTGGTTTCAACCTTTACATATCCATTAATCATATCTTGGGTCTAGAAAATAGATTCTAAGGAGTACTAGGTTGTCAACAACAATTGGATGACATTGATGTTCATAATTTGACTCGAGAAATAGCGAGATTTATGGGATTAGTTTGTACTTTGTAATGCCATCAGTAACTTGAAATGATGATTTCGTCTAAATTATTTTGGTGAGAATGGATGTATTTTGGAATTTTGTGTGTTAAGATTATTAAATTAAGGATCATCTTTAATATTAAATGGTAATATAAGTGATTTTTCGACTTCGAGTGAAAAATGAAATTGATCTAATCTCCGTAGAAGCTTTGCTCACACAAAGGTGAAAGGTAAGTAAAAATATATTTGCAACTACGATGCAAGAACCTAGTAATTGTGAAGCCTTAATATCAGAAGATTTACATAGCTTTGATAAGAAGTTCATTTACATCATATAATGGTTATGGTCATTGAGTATGCGATTGTGATACCTATTGACAACGATTTTCATTAAATATGTCATTCATTCATGAGTATTTTCATATGCATGCACGATATGTGATCATGGTTGAAAATCCTACATGCAAAACATGATCTCAAATTGGGTTTTCTTTATAAATATTTTATTGACCACTACTAGCGCACCGAGGCATGTAAGGTATGCTTATATGATATGTTTGGCATTGCGAGTGATACTTTTGGGTGATTGCAAAGGTAGATAGGGAAGGGGCTTTTGATGATCACGGGAGGGTGGACCACTCGATTGTACCCTTGTGATATTATGATTATTGGTACTGTCGGGTGGGAGACTTTTTGGGTGATCATAGGGATGGTTAGGTGATGGGCCTCCAGTGGTCACGAGAGGATGTTCCACTTGTCGGTGTCGATTTCATATTGGCCATTTGATTATTGATATTGATATTATGCAGAGCTCTATTCGGTGCATAGTAGGTGAGTCAAGGGCCCAATGAAATGAAAGGTTTTAAATGAAATGATTTCGAGTGGACTTTGATGAATATTGGAATATGATGCTTCCTTATCGTAATGTTTAAAGTAAATGGCATCGTAGCATATATCGTTATCATTCATGTTTATAACATGCATGATTGTTGCTTACTAAGCATTGACTTGTGTAGTTCTTGCATTGTAGGTGAGCCTAGAACTACATAGAGAGCATGGCTAGCTGTGGAGCTCTTACGAGATTCCAAAGTTCGATGTACATGGATGACGACCTGTAGGGTTATTTTGTGGCCTGCTATTTTGAGCCTTTGGCCTATTGTGTTATATGTTGGGGGATCATGTGTTGTATATCTTTTGACATTGTATATAGACTTGTTTATAATCTCATAATATATATGTTTGATTATCGCCAATTGATTTTGGTTTAGAGACATAGCTTATGTCGTTTTATCAGGTGAAAAAAAGTGAGAAATTCTATGTCTAGGTCGAGTCATCAATTTTTTTCCTCACAGGTTAATGGATACTCACTCTCTGCACACCCCCTTTCATATATATAACTATCTATCAACCTGTGTGGGAATGAAATTGATGACTCGACCGAGACATGGAATTTCACAATTTTTTTACCTGATAAAATGACATAAGCTATGTCTCTAAATCAAAATCATATCACCATAATCAAACATATATATTCTGAGGTTATAAACATGTCTACATGCAATGTCAAAAGATATACAACACAGGATTCTCAACATACAACAAAATAGGCAATAAGCGTAAAATAGCAGCCCACAAAATAACCCCACAGGTCGTCATCCATGTAAATAGAACTCTGAAATCCCGTAAGAGCTCCACAGCTAGCCATGCTCTCTATGTAGTTTCAGGCTCACCTACAATGCAAGAACTACACAAGTCAATGCTTAGTAAGCAACAATCATGCATGTTATAAACATGAATGATAACGATATATGCTACGATGCCATTTACTTTAAACATTACGATAAGGAAGCATCATGTTCCAATATTCATCAAAGTCGACTCGAAATCATTTCATTTAAAACCTTGCATTTCATTGGGCCCTTGACCCACCTACTATGCACCGGATAGAGTTTTGCATAATATCAATATCAATAATCAAATGACCAATATGAAATTGACATTGACGAGTGGACCATCCTCTCTTGACCACTAAAGGCCCATCCCTGAACTACCCCTATGATCACCCAAGAAGTCTCCCACCCGACAGTGCCAATAATCATAATATCACAAGGGCACAATCAAGTGGTCCACCCTCCCGTGGCCCATCCCCTATCTACCTTTGCAATCACCCAGAAAGTATCACCCGCAATGCAAAACATATCACATAAGCACGCCTCACATGCCTCGATGCCCTACTAGTGGTCAATAAAATATTTATAAAGAAAACTCACTTTGAGATCATGTTTCGTATGCAGGATTTTCAACCATGATCACATGTCGTGCATGCATATGAAAATGCTCATGAATGACATATTTAATGTAAATCGCTGTCAACAGGTATCACAACCGCATACTCAATGACCATAACCATCATATGATGTACAATGAACGTCTTATCAAAGCTATGTAAATCTTCTAATATTACCACTTCACAATTATTAGGTTCTTGCATCATAGTTGCAAATGGATTTTTAGTTACGTTTCACCTTTGTGTGAGCAAGCTTCTACGGAGATTAGATCAATTTCATTTTTCACTCGAAGTCGAAAAATCACCTATATTACCATTTAATATTAAAGACAATCCTTAATTTAATAATCTTAACACACAAAATCCCAAAATACATCCATTCTCACCAAAATAATTTAGACGAAAGCATCATTTCTTGTTACCGATGATATTACAAACTAATCCCATAAATCTCGCTATTTCTCGATTCAAATTATGAACATCAATTTCATCCAATTGTTTTCAACAACCTAGTACTCCTTAGAATCTATTTTCTAGGCCCAAGAGATGATTAATGGATATGTAAAGGTTGAAACCACATTTAACAAGAAAATTGACAGAATCTGTTTTTCAGGTTTCATCACCGTCCAACTACTTTTCTAATCCTTTTTCACCCCCTTATTTGTATCCAATGACTACCAAATTTTTACCACATTTCTATAACATGTATGTGAAGGTAATAATGCTCTAAAGTCATGACAAGTAAAGTGTTCTTAGCATCAAAATAGTCCATTTCCACAACACCAAAATCAGGTAGTTTTCAATGTGACAGTTTTCGATTTCCATTTTATTAGCATTTCACCAATCAGATTCCAGGCTATTAGAAGACCATTTCTATCTTTCTAACTCGCATATAAAAACATTCATTTACATAGATACAAGTTATATATTAAGTATTATCCAAAATCAAAGTTTAAACTATCCAAATTCATCAATCAACACATCTCTATTTCTGTTGGTTTCTTTCAGGTTCTTGTACTTGATTACCCCTCTCTTTTGCCATCATAAAATCATCAACAACCCTTCTACTTAACCTCAGGTAAGTTTAGAGTTTTAACATATTATAAAACACCGAAAAGGACAAAATAAAAACTTCAAAACCGTGACTTAAACTAACCTTTACAAACTACAATCACAGCTTCTTATTTTTCTATATCTCTTTGCTTCCTTTGTTCTCTTTCACCTGGGGTCGCTTGGGGATATATTTGGAGGTTTAAATGTCTTATCTAAGAGATATATAAGTAGCCTCAAGGATTGGAGTCGTGAATGATGCTTAAGGATGAAGGAAAGTGTAATTAAAAGACAAGTATCCTCAAGCATGAGCTGTCCAAGCAGGAGGTGGATTTATGTAGCCAACTTTGACCTTTTCCTTCCCTTAAATGGTTCCATATGTGTATTAGAAGATGTGTATCTATTCTATAATAAGAGATAATGGTTTAGAAGACGTGCTGGAGGCTTAAGGTTGAAGGAATTAAATGTTAGATTGACAAGTCCTCACAACTTACAAGTTAAGTAGGAGGTGTCTTCCTTGCAGCAACACTTGACTTTTCTCCTATTATATTTGGGTCTATTTATAACTTATAAGATATATATAATCCTATATTAAGTACTTCAGGAGTATGACACGAAATTGATGCCTTAAGTCTAAAGGAATTGGGCGTTAATATGATAACTATCCCAAGCAAGAGGTGTGGAATTGGGCGTTAATATGATAACTATCCCAAGCAAGAGGTGTCCAAGCACGATGTGCCTTCATTGCAGCCATACTTGACTTTCAACCATTATATTTGGATGCATTTGTGACTTTTAAGATTTATATCCATCCTATATTAAGTGCATAGGGAGTAGACATGAGATTGATGCCATAAGGTTGAAGGAATTGATTGTTACAATGACAAACACACCTAGCACGAAGTGTTCAAGTAGGAGGTGGTCACTTGTAGTAAAATCTAATTTTATATCTATCTTTGTAGGTACAAATCAAGTATCCTTGACTTATTTTAATGTGTTGACAATCCAATTTACTTGCCCTAAGATCCCACAATACATATAGAACTAATTCCTCAACCGTTCATTTAATTACTTACCCGATTGATGCCCGATTCTCGATTAATTTCCACAATTCGCACCTCAATATTTATAACGTCATATGAGACATGTATTATCACATCATGATCATGTTCCTTTATGTCTCATGTCCCAAATATATCAATTATCTTTCTAGGGTTTAAGGTGGCCTCGATCAACTGAATAGAAAGCTTGAACCTTTGTCGATACTAATTTTCGACCTTTTCGATTTTTCATTGCTTACCAAACCAATTTCCAACATTTAGTTAACCTAATTTTCTATCATAGCTCAACATAAAATTCACCACCTTGGTTGAGGCACCATTTTAAGAGAAAGCAATTAGGATATCGATGCAAATGATAATGTAATCAGCATGAAAATGCATGAATCATATTGGCCATATGTATAACATAAAGCTTGGGGTATTACATCCTCCCCTTCTTATAAAAATTTTGTCCTCGAAATTTGCTTACCAAAAAGTTCAGGATATTTAACCCGCATTATTACATCTTCCCCTTCTTATAAAAAATTTATCTTCGAAATTTGCTTACCAAAAAGTTCAGGATATTTAACTCGCATTTCATCTTCTCTTTTCTAAGTAGTCTCTTCGGTTGACTGATTCCGCCACAATACCTTAACCAATGGAATTTCTTTGCTTCTCAGTTGCTTTATCTCTCGTTGGAGAATCTCTATAGGTTTTCTTCATTAGTCAACATATTTGTTCATTCCTCAGTACATGAGAAGGATTTCCAATGTACTTTCTTAGTATGGACACATGAAACACATTGTGCACTTGAGACATTGATGAAGGAAGATCAAACTTGTAGGCAACATTCATTTGTTTTCACTAAGTATGTGAGGAGGTTGGGTAGGACACTTGATATGCAAGAGGTCAGTTATAGTGTAACTATTCCATTTGGAGATGTACGACAAACCAATCTGATTGTAAGAGCATGTGTGACCCTTATAGAAAATCGAGAGCTCTATGTAGGTTTAATTATGTTAAATATGAAAGATTATGATATAATTTTGGGTATGGATTGGCTGTCAAGATATCAAGCTACTATAGATTATAAGAGAAAGTCAGTAACCTTTCAATTTTTGGGGAATGAGCCATTTACATTCATTGGGATCGAAAAAGGTTCCAACCATATCGGTATTGAAAGCACAAAGGTTACTAGATAGTGGATGTGTAGGGTATTTGGTGAGTGTGATGGCTAGTGAAGCACAACACAATCTGAATCTCAGTGATATGGCCGTGGTACAATTATTTTCAGAGGTATTTCCTGATGATTTACCTGGATTACCTCCAAATCGTGAGATAGAGTTTGTAATTAATTTAAATCCAGGAACATCCCCAATTTCCAAGGCTCCATATAGAATGGCCCCAACTGAATGGAAAGATTTAAAGTTACAATTACAAAAGTTGTTAGATAAAGGTTTTATTAGACCTAACTTTTCACCATGGGGTGCACCAGTATTATTTGTTCGTAAGAAGGATGGTACAATGAGATTGTGCATCGATTATCGAGAGTTGAATAAGGTGACAATTAAAAATAAATACCCATTGCCGAGGATTACTCTGGAGATCATGATGAGCACACAGAGTATCTCAGAATCATTTTGCAGCCTCTACGTGATAAGCAGTTGTATGCTAAATTCAGTAAATGTGAATTTTGGCTTGATAAAGTTATATTTTTGGGACATGTCATATCAGTAGAGGGAATTTATGTGGACCCGTAGAAAACAGAGGCAGTGGTAAAATGGGAAAGGCCTACTAATGTGACAGAAATTCGAAGTTTTCTTGGCTTAGAAGGTTATTACCGTTGTTTTGTAGAGGAATTTTCTAAAATTGTTCTGCCTTTGACCAGTTTGACTAGAAAGAATGCTAAATTTGTCTGGAATGAAGATTGTGAAAGAAGTTTTCTCGAATTAAAAAATCGATTAGTGTCAGCCCCAGTTCTTATCCTTCCATCTCCCGGTGAAGAGTTTGTGATATATATGCTTCACGTTAGTGTCTTGGTTGTGTTTTGATATAGAATGGAAAAGTTATAGCGTATGCTTCCAGACAGTTGAAGAAACATGAATTGAGTTATCCTATACATGACTTCGAGCTAGCTGCAATTGTCCTAGCCTTGAAAATTTGGATACATTACTTGTTTGGCTAGAGATGCCAGATTTATACAGATCATAAAAGCTTAAAGTATATTTTCGATCAGAAAGAGTTAAACTTGAGCAAAGAAGATGGTTAGAGCTAATAAAAAGATTACGACTGTAAGATTGATTATCATCCAGGAAAGGATAATGTAGTTGCTGATGCTCTTAGTCAGAAAATATCGAGTCCTATGACCCAGACTAACTCAATATGTTCATCTTTGTTTGGTGAGTTCAGAACTTTTCATGCCTAATTATCAGTTACCAGTGTAGGAGCATTGTTTGCCAACTTCCAAGTGAGGCCTACTTTGATTGACGTAGTTAGAGAAACTCAAATTCAAGATACAGTGTTGAGCAAATTGAAAGAAGAAGTTAGTAAAGGTAAGCATACATATTATATCATTCGAGATGACGGAGCTTTAGTTATGGGAAACAGATTATGTGTTCCAGATGATTCGAAATTGAAGGAGAAATTCTAGAAGAGGCACATAGTTCAGCTTACGCGATGCATCCAGGTAGTACAAAAATGTATCGTGTACTCAAAGAACACTATTGGTGGCATGGAATGAAGAGAGAAATAGCCAAGTTTGTATCCAGATGCCTCATTTGCCAACAAGTAAAATCAGATCGTCAGAAAATAGCAGGATTGTTACAAACGTTGTCTATTTCTGAGTGGAAATGGGAACACACTACTATGGATTTTCTATTTGGACTTCCACGAGCTCAGAGTGGACATGATGACATATGGAGCATTGTAGAGAATTGATGAAGACTGCTAGATTTTTGCCTATTAAAGTCACTTATTCGTTAGATAAATTGGTAAAAATATATGTTGATGATATAATCAGTTTATATGGGGCACCAGTATCTATTGTTTCAGATAGAGATTCTCGTTTCACTTCTAAATTTTGGCCCACTTTGCAGAAAGCTACGGGCACTAAACTTCATTTCAGTACAACTTTTCATCCACAAATAGATGGTCAGTCAGAAAGAACTATTCAGACTTTGGAAGACATGTTACGTGCTCGTGTATTATAGTTTAAAGGGAATTGGAATACTCATATTCTTTTGATGGAGTTTACTTATAATAACAGTTATCATTCGAGTATAGAAATGTCTCCTTTTGAAGAACTGTATGGTAGGAAATGCAGAACTCCAATATGTTTGGATGAAGATGGTGAAAGAAAGTTATTGGGTCCTGAATATGTCCAGATTACTGCTGAGAAAGTAAAGATAATTAAAAAAAAGTTAAAAACAACCCAAGATAGACAGAAGAACTATGTAGATAGACGCAGAAGAAACCTTGAATTTGATGTTGGGGACAGAGTTTTCCTATGATTGTCTCCATGGAAAGATGTTATAAGATTTGGTAAACGAGGTAAATTGGGTCCGAGGTATATTGGCCCATATGACATTGTTGAACGCATCGGTCCAGTTGCGTATCGATTGGCTTTACCACGAGAATTGTCTAGAATTCATAATGTATTCCATGTTTTCATGCTTCATAAGTATATTCCAGATCCATCTTATGGTTCGGAATCACAACCAGTAGGGCTGAAAGAAAATCTTACTTATGCAGAGGAACCAATTCAAAAAAGAGAGCAAAAAAGAGGGGGAAAAAAAGAGAAAAGAGGAAGAAAAAGAAGAAAAAAAGGAAAACTCACCAACGTGTTAGGAATTAAGTGGGTTATACTATTAGACTTGAATTTCTCAATTTTGAAAGGTAAGTAAAAGTTACTTATTGAAAGGTTATGTTTGATTTCATAGTTGTTAGGTTGTTAGATTAAATTCAATTTTATTGAAGGGATTAAGTATAATAAACTATGAAATTGAGTAAAATGAAAGAAAAATTAGTTTTAGTAATTAAAGAGATTTTAGAAATCGCCTAAACGTGAAATAATTAAGTTTGGGTATCGCCTATTTAATTAACGAAATTTCTTAATATAGTTAATTATTGATTTAAAAATTATATCATATTTCAGGCGGTGATACGGATATCGGGACAGTTTACCAACCGAGTTGATTTTGACAAGATCCCCAACATCCTCGACATTTGTTTGAATCGGGACATCTCCAAGATTAATTCCATCAATTTCATTAATTTTATCCCCAGCATTCATTTCATCCATTTTGTCTTGAACATTCCTTTTATTAACATTTTGCTCATCACCAGAAAATGAAGATTTTCGTTTGAAATACTTCTCCATAACTGATAGAAACAATCAACAAAAACAATCAATTCATTGGAATAAAAAAACAAGAATGAAATTAAATCCAATGATCATAACTTAGGCGATAAAGTTCACAAAATTAAATTCTCCAAAAATAAAAGATTAAAAATAATGTCTGAAGCTGCACATTTTCACAATTCAACAAATTTCCATTTATATTGCTAAAATAAACAATAAGCAATAAATAGAAAAATCCCTAAAATGCCTAGTTCAACAAAAATTTCAGAAATCACAAAAGTAACACAAACTAAAAATCATATATTAAGATTTAGCCTAATTAATTGGAGACGGGAGATGTAAAATCAAAACACAAACTCATGCATGCACTAAATAGTAACTGGTCCTTAAAAAATAATACCTATTTAGAGTCGACGGACGGTAGACAGCAGTGGCAATGGTCTAATGGAGATAGACAGATGGTGGCTGAAATTAAATGGCAGCACTTCACACTTCACAGCCGCTGAGCCGCTTCAATCGCTGGCCAATACTCAAGACTCAATAGGTGGATTACCAGGTTAGGGAAGGAAATTTAGTCAACAAGAAGAATTTTTTTTCCAAATTCCAAGCCGACAACGTTGAACTGTTGAATGATGGATTAAATCAGTAAGGGACGGACTACGCAGTCATGGCACCAACTGTATGAATAATGGATAGACGAATGGTTTCCCAAATTCCAAATCCCACTTTTCATCCCACTGTTTGGTTTTGTAAAGAATTAATTGGCTTTTTTATTGTTTTGTCCTTTAGTCTTCCACAGTTTTATGTTTAAAAAAAAATGTAATATTAAAAAAAAAAAAAAAACTAGTGGGTCACGTGACCCACTAGGTCCAACAGTGGGTCCGCCACTGGTGACTATATAAAAGTCAAACCATGTTAGGTTTTGATATAGACATGTTAAAGTAGTGGAAAGAAATTGTGTAACTCACGATTATTTTAATCGTGGGCCTCATCTTTTATATGTGAGAGGGGTATACAAGGTGCTATACAATTTGCTATATATTGGTTACTTGCATTTAAGGATTCATTTGTAAAATAGTTCCTTTGCATATTGGTTACTTGCATTTAAGGATTCATTTTTCTTATATACATTTTTATAATTTTATAATAAATGACTTTCTTGTAAGGTTCTTTTTGTTGAATTGTACATATTTATTTAAATTTATTTGTGCTTTGTGGACCATAAAGGTTTTCGAAGGAATGCAAACCACGTACATACTATGGACATGGCTAATGGAGGGACGACCGAGGGCAACGATCTCAACTTTGTTCATGTTCACTTGTAGAGGAATACTTGGATATGCCACATAGCTGCCATTGCCCGAGGTTAAGTGTTTGTCTTCTAATATAGGAATTTTGTATTTGAATTCGTTATCTAAAATATGAATTATTTTACTGGAAATCGGTAGTAGATTGGTGTGTTTGAAGACAAAAAGGAATAAAAATGTTCAACATGAAAGTCCAGGTATAGCAAAATGCATTGTTAGAATTAGATTGTAATCCGAATTCTTGTTGAGTATTTAATTGGAAATATTGTTGGAGGAGTATTGGGAGTTCATAATAGACTTGACGATGTCTTCAATGAGTCCAAGGTAAATTTGACTCCTATTTCATCCCAAATTCTCCATTATTGGTTTTACCATTATTTTAAGACTTCACCTTATCTTAAACTTTTTATATATTAATTCTCCTAGTATGTTAGGAATTATTTGGTTATAAATATGTGGTGTACAACATATATTAAAATTGACCCACTGTCCAATTAATTATTGGTCCAAAGAAATCCTTTGTAGCTCCTTATATACTATTGATTATAGTGAATTCTCCGCCTCTGTTCAGATTTGAGCTTCCACTTAAATCTTGTTTTCTTTGTAATCCATTATTTTCATATTACTCTTATTTTTCATTCTTTAATTATATGGCCAGATTCTAAACAAATTGGTATTAGATTTGTTCCGCTTTTAATAAAGTGGTTTCAGATTTGATCCGAATTATAATATGCACGTATAAGCAAAAAATGAGATTTTACAATAAAAATAATTCGTCATTAAAAGTGAAATTTCTTGTAGTACATACCCCCAGTTTGTTTCTTTACGTAGGGTTAGTAATAACAGCTAAAAGATTTCTTGAAAGATTGAAGTTGTCCTGAAAGAATTCAACATCTTGAGGATAAATGGGTTAGTTCGTAATGAATTCTAATAAGAATATTTTTATAAACACTCACCTTCCCATCCTTAGAGATCTGCTAACTGAGAACTATTATTTCTAAACTCTTTATTTTATGTACTCACTTTCAACAATATATTCATTTATTAAATATTATGCACGTAAACCTAAAACATTTTTTTACTTTTTACTCACACATTTTCCAAAAATTCACCATTCAAAACATTATTATTATTATTATTATTATTATTATTATTATTATTATTATTATTATTATTATTATTATTATTTTCAAATAATGGCCATCAAACATAGGATAATTATATCACGAATAATGATATCTAACACTAGTGGTATAAGAGCACCAATTTAGGTGGTCACACTTGATATGTTCAATTAAATGAATTATGTGACATTGTATTTATACAGTGGTACTAAATAATGTTACTTTTATATTATAGCTTTATTTGTATAACATATCATCAAAAGTAGGTTTGAAGAAACAAAAAGAAATGAGAAAATAGACTAGGAATGACAGATCTAATTGTTTACAATAGCTACAATGTGACAAAAACTGAAATAATATTTTTCGTTTTTCTTGTTTCTTGACAGGGATTTCTGGGTTCGGTTGCAGATTTTCCGGTTGGAAATGTTTCCTTTTTCTTGTTTTATCCGGAGCATGTAGCTGCGTCAGTTATTGCATCTCTATACATGAAATGAATGCAAAGATGAGAATTGGCCGATACATTTGACATTCTAAACGTTTTACAAATGATAAAATTGTTAAGTACGAGAGGTCACTACACGATTGATCTGGCTGTTGGCATTGGCAACAGAATACGATTTGTTTCCCTGGCGGGAAAATACGAAGATAGCAAGAAAAAAGAGAAGTCTTATTAGTCAATAGTGCCACCACCCAAGGTGCTTTCTACAACTCCCCGAAGTAACGAAATGGAGATGGGTTAATTAGGGAAGAACCAGAAATTTTGGTCTTTATTTAGATTAGCTGTGGTATTGCCTGAAAAATTAAATGAATATTCTGTAAGAAAAATGTTTGAGAAATTTAAGAAATATATTATTCGACTGGTAAAGTTAAGCTTAATGATTTGCCCTTTTGGTCAACTTGAATATAAACAAATTTGACACATCTCCTATAGTCGGATGGTTTCTCATGTATAAGGCGATTCACATCCAATAAATCCATTCAGCGTGGGTTATATTTGAATTTTTGAATTATAGACTACAGGAAATATCACTTTCAACAATTATATAAATGGTCGTGGAATATACATTATTAGTTGTTGATCATATTCAACGACCAAAATCAATTGATTGTTCGTTGGTTGGCAAAAGTATCCAACGACTAAAAATACATGTGGTCTTAAATGTATTATTTGAATAACTAAACAATTGGTCGTAAAAGGTTTGTATTGACAACCGATTCTTTTTTTAACAACCACGTATTTGATTGTTGTAACAACTATATTGTCGTTAAAATATAATAAAAGCAACCAAATTTTAGTTGCATTTCATTTCAACAATGAACGAAATAATCGTTAAAAATTAATATTGACAAACAATTAATTTTGTTTCAATAACTGCTTAATTTGTCGTTGTATTAATTATTTTTGTCGATTAAATATCCCACTACAAAAAATATGGCTTCCGAGACTTTTCGTCGCTAATGGCTTGAATTTAGTAGATAATAACTTTTACAATGGAACCAATCCATCAATAAATCGAACAGTGAAATACTCGTCCCTAATTATTATACTAATATTTTTTATTGTGAATTAAAATTATTAAAAATACACCAATAAACAAACAAATATGAAATTGGAAACAAGTTTTGTTCCATTAATTTACCATTCAAAGTTACACATAATTACATTAATTTCACTTTCATTTTAAAAACCAATACTATCTCATATCAACCTCTTTGCAAAGTGCCGCACACTATGCTTCCGCTTTGGAAGGAGCTTGAACAAATTAACAAGGAAAAATTACCGTGAATCATGAGCTTTCTCATTTCTGAAGGCAAAAACGTATTGAATGGAGCTTAAAAAAAATAAAAAATAAATTTGGTAAGTGTGACTGAATGCAAATTACAAGAATGAGAAATGTGCTTTATCACATCAATCACAGGTATTCCCACAAGTCTAAGAAGTTTTTTGAAGTCATCATTGTGTTCTTTGTCACCTGCATAACCAGAACCACAAACAAAGAAGGCAAAGTAATTAAATGTATCACAAGAAAATTTGGACCAATTTAATTTTTTACACTTCTATGAATCATGCAGAGATCTTAATATAGGAGAATTTGTTATCTTCATAGTCATCGAATCTTTCATGTTGGATCATCAAGAATATATAAACTAATGCAGAAGCGTACCTTAAAATGGGAAGAACGCTGCTGCAGGTTTTTGGAAAATTCTGAACCTAGAATCATGGCAATATTTACTGGGATAAAAACTGAATCTGAAATCATGGGAGGCACAGATTCTGGCTATGTTTGCTGTGGCAGCTGGGCTTGAGTTGTTACTTGTTTGACTTCTTTATTCTCCTTGATACGCCCCCGCAAGAACGGGCTACCATCAGATAGACCGATCTTGTCTCTTAAGTAGTCTGTCTTTTGTCTTGAAAGTGGTTTGGTGAGTAAATCTGCAAGCTAGTCATTAGTATGAGCATGCCGAACATTAAGAATCTTTTTCTCAACCAAATCTCGCACAAAATGAATGTCTATTTGGATGTGCTTCATCGTTGAATGCTGGACACGATTAAAACTTAGTTGTGTTGCTCCCAAATTATCACATAAGAGTAAAGGTGGATGTGGTAATGTAAACTTCATTTCCTGTAATAGAGATAGCAGCCACATGGACTCTGCTGCAGCCATTGCTAAAGCTCTATACTCAGCTTTCGTTGACGAAAGTGCAATGGCACGTTGCTTTTTGGAGCTCCATGAAATGGGCGTGTTACCAAGTAAGAGGAGATAAGCTGAAGTTGATTTTCTGTCATCCAAACTACTTGCCCAATCAGCATCCGAGAAACATGTCAGCGTTAGGTTTGATGTTTTTCTGATATTAATGCTGTAAAAAATATTGTTCTTCAAGTACGCAGCAGTCTTTTAGTGGAATTCCAGTGAATTTGTGTGGGACAATGCATAAACTGTGAGAGTTTATTCACTGCGAAACTGATATCAGGTCTTGTTAAGGACAGATATTGCAAAGCTCCAATCAC
Organism: Olea europaea var. sylvestris; assembly: GCF_002742605.1. Lineage (NCBI taxonomy): Eukaryota > Viridiplantae > Streptophyta > Magnoliopsida > Lamiales > Oleaceae > Olea > Olea europaea. Next base: position 4,842,042 of record NC_036259.1, on the reverse strand, counting down.
TCTTCAATATTCTATTGAATCCACTGATGATGAACCATCTGCCAGCTTTAGAGAAACAGAGGTAGATAGAGGAGTTGTGACATCCTTAGCACCATCCATGCTTGTTTTAGCAAGTAAATCCAGAATATATTTATGCTGTGTCAGAAACAAACTTTCATTTGTAGGAATGGCCTCAACACCAAGGAAAAAATGTAATGATCCCAAGTCTTTGATCAAGAATTTTTTTCCAAGTTGATCAATAATGCTTGCAACAAATGTCGAATTTTTTCCAGTGAGAATCAAATCATCTACATAGACTAGATAATAGGCAAGAACGGAGCCATCATGAAACACAAATAGAGAAGAATTTGATTTAGCATTGATGAAGCCAAATTCTAACAATGCTTGTTTGAGGGCTGAATACCAAGCATGAGGTGCTTGTTTTAACCCATATATTGCTTTTGAGAGACAGCAAACATGATTTAGTTTTTCCGGATTCCTGAAACCTGGTGGTTGCTTCATATACACCTTTTCAGAGAGATGCCCATGAAGAAAGGCATTATTGACGTCTAATTGCCTTAGAGACCACCCTTCCATAGCAGCCAGGGTTAACATAGTACGTATGGTGACTGGTTTTACTACAGGATTGAATGTCTCTTTGTAATCCAGCCCTGGTCTCTGATTGAACCCTTTTGCCACAAGTCGGGCCTTGAAGCGATCAACAGATCCATCAACATGCCTCTTAATCCAAAACCCCCACTTACATCCAACAATATTACAATCATTCGGTGGTGGAACAAGTTGCCATGTATTGTGGCACATTAAAGCAGTCAGTTCAGAGGACATGGCATCACGCCATCGTGAATCAGTGAGTGCTTCAGTGACACTTGTTGGTTCTAAGGATGGTGGAAGAGGATGCTTAGTGAATACAAAAGATTTTTTTGGCTTATAAATATTGTTCATGGATCAGGTAGTCATGCGGTAAGTGTGCACTTCATTGTTCTTAGAAACATCAGTTTCATGCACTTCTGATGGAGAAATTTGGTTCGAAATGAAGGTAGTGGAAGAGGAGTTACTTACCTGGAGAGGAGGGGATTCAGGGAATGACCCATTCGCAGACAACGGTAAGACTTCAGTACCCAATACCCGGGATTCTGGAGCTTAGGGTGGAGTCAAGAAGACTTTGGCAACGAGATCGTCACTTGGGAACTTTCTTTGGTTGATGGAGATGAGGAATTTATGGGATCTGGAGGGTTCGCCTTTTGAAAAGGGAAGATTCCTTCATGAAAGATGACATGCCGAGAGTGAAAGAGCTTTTGGGTAATGGGCTCAAAGCATAGATACGCGTTTTGTGATAGAGAGTAACCCACCAAAGTGCATGGTTGGGCCTTGGGCTCAAGTTTACGTTTGTTATATGGCCTAGTTAAAGGATAACATAGGCAGCCAAATTGTTTGAGTTTAATGTAATTTGGGGTTTGCACGAACAATTTTTCAAACAGAGATTTATTGTTCAATGTTGAGGTAGGCATTCGATTTATGAGATATGTAGCGATTTGAAATGCATACGGCCAAAATGAGAGAGGCATGTGAGCTTTTGTGAGCAAGGTGAGACCAGTCTCAACAAGATGGCGATGACGTCTTTCAGACGTCCCATTTTGTTGAGGAGTGTAGGGAGCTGTTGTGTAATGACTAATCCCATGATCAGAAAGGTAAGATTTGAGACCAATATATTCTGATTCTCCACCATTATCAGAATAAAGGCTCTTTATTTTTGTGTTAAACCTATTTCCTACAAGATTTCGAAATTGCAGAAAAATGGTTTGAACATTGGATTTATGAGTCATAGAATAGAGCTATATGTATTTGGTACAGTGGTCAACAAAGATAACATAATATTTTGAACCATCAATGCCAATTTCATAGGATGGACCCCAAACATCTGTTTAAATTAATTCTATGGGAGTAGTGCTAGTGAGACCATGAGAATTAAATGGTTGATGATGAGCTTTATTTTGAGAACATGAAGTATAGAGAGATAAATGTCCATTCTTATTGGTGGGTAAAGAAAATGTATTAATCAAATGATGAACAATTTTTTACGATGGATGACCAAATTGTTTGTGCCATCCATCAGTTGTAGTGCGTTCATGAACATAAGTAATGGCATTTTTGGAGTTTGCTACTAGATTGTTCGGGAATGGGTACACTCTATTTTCACATTCTCCTTTGAGTAGTGTCGTCCCCGTGATCCGATCCTTCACCAGAAAAAAATTAGGATGAAATTCAAGGTAAACATTGTTATGCTTGGTAAAGTGGTGAATAGAAATAAGGTTTTTTTGAATTGTGGGAACACAAAGGGTATCACGTAAATGAAAGATACGATTAGACGATGCAAGAGGTAATGAGCCAACATGAGATACTGCCAAACCTGATCCATCACCAATTAACACCTCATCGGTACCATCATATTCAGAATTAATCGACAGATTTGAAAGATTAGTGGTTATATTGTGAGATGTCGCCGAGTCGATTAACCACTTTTGATTTTTTTCTTGGGAAGTTGCTACTGTACAGTTTGCCTGGAGATCATATGAAGACATTTTGGGGCAACTCCTAGCCGTATGGCCCACTTGATTACACCATTGGCATTTGGGCTTGTATTTCCTGTAGCCCATATTTGAGAAACCATTGTTGTTGTGTCCGTTGTTGTTGCGAGGCTTGTTGGAGAAATACTTAGGGCTTTGTTTGTGCTGTCCAGGTGCTCCTCCTTTATGCTGTCCAGGTACTCTTCATTGTCGATGGGAGTAATTAGCAGTTGGGACAAAGGTAGCTACCGATTGGTTCTCCAGCCGTTGAAGGTAATTCTCATGACCTACAAGGAGATCATGTAGTTCTTCAAATTTTAGAGAAGTTTCACGAGCACGAATGGGTGCCGCAATTTCTCTAAATTCAGGACTCAACCCATTGAGGATGTAAAGGGTTAAGTCATCATCCGAAACTGGATGATCAATGATTGCAAGTTCATCGGCCATCACTTTGATTGCTTGAAGAAACTCAGTGACTGTACGATTTTCACGAGTGATCCAGGTCAAATCCTCCTTGAGTTGCATCACACGCGTTCGTGATTTTCCCGTATATAAACGGGTAAGTGCAATCCAAGCCTCATGAGATGTTTTGTATGCAACAAGAAGTGGGGTAATGGTAGTCGAAGTTGAAGCAAGGATAGCATGAAGAATTAGTTTATCTTGGCGAATCCAGTGGGAATTCGCTGCTTTGGAGGTTGTAGAATTTTCAGCATCTATGGCAGGACATTTACACGTTCCATTAACAAAGTCGATGAGGTCGTATCCAATCAACAATGCTTGGAATTGGGCTCTCCATTGAGGAAAGGTGGATGGAGTGAGTTTTTCGTTGATGGTAATGGAAGCATTGATGGTGATAATCGGATTATCGGAGGACCCAAGAATCCCAGCCATTTTCAGAATTCAATCTCTTTCAGAGACTTGCTCTGATACCATAAAATAGGAAGAACGCTGCTACAGGTTTTTGGAAAATTCTGAACCTCGAATCATGGCAATATTTACTGGGATAAAAACTGAATCTAAAATCATGGGAGGCACAGATTCTGGCTATGTTTATTGTGGTAGCTAGGCTTGAGTTGTTACTTGTTTGACTTCTTTATTCTCCTTGATATACTTGAGTCAGAATTGCTAATTACAATAGTTGAATCTTGCGATTTTATCTTCTAAATCAACGAAGCCCTTAATTCTCTTTGGTGATGAGAGGCATAACAAAATGTGTACTGCACATATGATTTGAGAACCATAATCGTATTTATATATTGACGTCCTTTGACCTAATTCGACCATCATAGAATTAGGAACCTGGACCCAGTCTCTACATATAAAATACTCACACTTTAATTGGATGCATTAAAGTCCAAAATACCGAAACCTTATTAGATCACTTTAATTGGGTTTAACCAAATTTGATAGCCTTTAATTTAATACACAATAATTTATACATATAAGCCAACATGATTGATTTAAAAAATTCCTTACAATCCTCACTTGGGCTATATGTGTCATCTTATAATTGTGCATGAAACATAAACTTATGAGTACTCAGAATTTTGCTATAATTACTGAATGCATCTCCAAACAATCTGGTTCATCAATCATATCAATATAGGATCAAAGTGACTTTTGCTACTTTCATTGTAACTCAACTCATCAATGGTCACGTAGATCGATATAACTGAATGACATGGATCAAGCATGGATGTGTAGTATAGAAATTACATGTGACGTGATCTTTAACATATCTATTTCCAACTGGTCCACCTTAATACTTTAGTGAGATCATTTTCAAGTAAGTTCAAAGATAATAAACTAAAACTTTATAATTGAAAATAACTTTAACCATAAACTATATCTAAAATAACAGTATATCTGTCCAATATGAAATGCAAAAAATACAAACTCTTATTGAAATACACATTCTCAAGAGATATTATACCCATATGAGCAGTGTGTTCGTGAAAGACTTTGGGTATCAATTCCATTGTAAGCGGATCCACAAATATGAAGATTTTCCCAATATGCTCTATTGACATCTGTCCACTTTGAACTTTTTCTTTAACGGTCAGGAACTTGATCTCTATATGTTTTGACTTCGTGAGCTCCTGTTGTTATTGGAATACAACACCGCTGATTTATTGTCACAAAATAACTTAAAGGTCTTTCTATACTGTCCACAATGCGCAGCCTAATGACAAAATTTCGTAGCCATATTCCATGACTTAATGCCTCATAACACGCTGTAAACTCCGCTGCCATGGTAGAAGTAGCTATGAGTGTCTGCTTAGCACTCTTCTAGGAAATAGCATCTCTAGCAAGCAGGTCAATATAGGCTGAAGTGGATCTCTTACTATCTTAGCATCCCACAAAATCGAAATAAGAATTACTGACGATCTCCAACTGATTTGATCTCCTGTATGTGAGCATGTAGTCTTTTATTCTCCGTAAATACCAAATGACTCATTTGGCTACTTTCCAATAATCCATTCTGGGGTTACTTAAATATCTCCCTAGTATTCCAACAATGTACGCTATATCTAGACGCGTACAAATCCGAGTATGCATCAGACTCCCTATAGCTGAGAAATAAGGAATATTTTACATTTCTTAAATTTCCAAGTCATTTTTGGTGCACTGACTTAAACTGAACTTGTTTCTTTTAGCCACAGGGGTGTTACTTGGTTTATAATCTTGCATGTCATATCTTTTAAGTACCTTTTCAATATAACTCTTTTGTGATAATCCAAGAGTACCCCGAGAACGATCTAGATATATCTGAATTCCTAATACAAAAGAGACGTCACCAAAATCTTTCATCTCAAAATTCTTTACTATAAATCTCTTAATTTCGTGCAACAAGCCTATATCGTTGCTGACAAGTAATATATCATCGACATATAAAATTAGAAAAATATATTTGCTCCCACTAAATTTGTGGTATATACAATCCTCATCCAAATTCATCTCAAAACTAAATGAGATGATCACTTGATAAAACTTATAATACCATTGATGAGACACCTATTTGAATCCATAGATGGATTTCTTTAGATCTATTTGCTTTGCATTATCTGATACGAAGTTTTCTGGTAGTACCATATAAATTGCTTCATCAATGTCATAATTGAGAAACGCTGTCTTTACTTTCATCTAATGTAACTCAAGATCGAAATGTTGTCTTTACTTTCATCATTGAGAAACGCTGTCTTTACTTTTATACAATGCCATTATAGTCCTAAAAGAGTTTTTCGAAGAAACCGAAGAGAAAGTCTTTTTATAATCGATGCCTTCTTTTGTGTAAAGCCCTTTGCGATAAGATGAGCCTTATACCTATCTACATCACCATTTGAATCCCTGTTGATCTTAAATATCCATTTGAAACCAATAGGTTTTACATCTTCAGGCAGTGGAACGAGGTCTAACACGTCATTGTCTTTCATGGACTTTATCTTTTATTTATGGCATCGAGCCACTTTAAGAGTTAGAACTTTCCATGGTTTGACGAAAGTTGATTGGATCTTCTTCCATCATTCCAATGTCAACTTCATGTTCATGGAGAAATACAATGTAATCATCCGAAACTGCACTTCTCTTTTCTCTAGTGGATCTTCTTAATGGCATTGGTTAGTGAGGCTGTAGAGTTTGTTCTTCTTGAATAATTTGTTGACCTTGAGAGGAAGATATGACATTGTCTTGATCCGGAGTTGCTTCTTGAACAATGTCAAGAATAAAAACCTGATCATTGTCAATGACAATTTGAGAAATTTCAACATGTTCCTCCTCAAAGACAAAGCCTGTAAGGAATTTCAACATATACCTCCTCAAAGACAAAGCCTATAATCCTTTCTCCCCTCACAAACTCAACATCCTCAAAGAACCGAATATTTTCTATCTCAAAAATTGCTTTAGTTGTGGGATCATAAAACTTGTAAGCCCTGGACCTTTCAGAATATCCAATAAAGTAGCAACTGATGGTCCTTGTGTCCCGTTTCTTTTCATTTGGCTTATAGGACTTTGCCTTAGCTGGACATCCCCAAATGTGTACATGCTTCAAACTAGGCTTCTTACTCGTCTAAAGCTCATAAGGGGTTTTATCAGTGGCCTTAGTTGAAACTCTATTGAGTATATATGCTACAGTCGTTAATACTTCATCCCAGAGAGATTCTAGTAAGGTAGAATGACTAATCATACTCCTCCAGCACATCCTTAAGTGTTTTGTTTCGTCTCTCAATAACACCATTCATAGTGGGCGAATCCAATATGGTGTACCATAGGACAATACCGCATTCCCCTAGAAATTTAGCAAATAGCCCTGGACGTTGTTCACCTAAACCGTCATATCTGCCATAGTATTCACCCTACGATCAGATCTGACACTTTTAATCATTTTGTCGAGTTGGTTCTCAACTTCAACTTTATAGGTTTTGAACACATCTAGTGACTATGACTTTTCATGAATGAGATATATGTAGTCATATCTTGAAAAGTTGTCTATGAACGTTATAAAATATTGTTGACCATTCCAAGAAACCATAGGGAATGGTCCACAAATGTCCGTATGTATAAGTTCTAAGACGTCCAAAACTCTATTGGCTTGAAATATTCTTTTATTGGTTTGTTTTCCCTTTATACAGTTGACAAACAAATCATAATCTGTGAAGTCAAGAGGGTCAAGAATCTCATCAGACACAAGTCTCTCAATTCTCTTCTTGGAGATATGACATTATCTTTGGTGCCACAACGAGGTAAATTTTTCATTGATTAATTTTCGCTTTATACCTCGACTACTTACATGTAAGGATTTATTAAAAGAAGCAATTGTATCAATTAAATAAAGATTATCGTAACTTGATAAAGAACCGGAGAACCAATCAATTTTGAATCATGAAATAAACTAAATTTTCCATTCCCAAATGAACAAGAATAACTAGATTTGTCCAAAGAAGGAATAAAAATCAAATTTCATCTAAAAAACAGTACAATAAATGTCTCATTAAGATCCGAATAAAATTTAGTCTTTAACGATAATCTAAATTTTCCTATTCTCTCTACTTCCACTGTCTTGCCATCGTCAACATAGCTACATCATCACTTAGCTTTCGACAACTCAGGCAACTCTGCATAGATACACTGATGTGAGTTGTTGCACCAGAATCTATTCACCATGCATGCCTAGATACCAAAGTTAAATTAACTTCAGAACAAACCAAATAAAGAAGAATACATTTTCTTTACACGCCATGCGTAGTAGTTGGTGCAGTTCTTCCTCTTATGACATGCAGCTCTACAGAATAAATAATTATCCTCGATTTGTTCCTTATACTATTTCTTTTGTGATGCTATACCCGCAGCTTCTTTATCAATTTTCCTTTTCTTGTTCTTTTTGTCATTGGAGGTGATGGCTAAATGAGCATTTTTTGTCTTCTCATGCTTTAATCTTTCCTCCTCCCGGACACAGTGTGAGATGGGCTCATTAACGGACCATGTGTCCTTTTGACAGTTGTAACTCACCTTGAATTGACTGAAATGTGTTGGAAGGGATATCAGAGGCAAGTGTACTAACAAGTCTTCAGATAAATCCAACTTGAATGCTCTTAGTTTTGAAGCAATGTGAGATGTTTCCATAATGTACTCCCGAATATTTCATTTCCCTTTATACCTCATTGAAACAAGGTTTACCAAAATGGTACTTGTTTTAGCATTTTCATTCTTGGCTAATCTCTTCTCAAGGACCTTAAAGAAACTCTTAGCCGTAGTTACCTTATTAGACATAGTGCCCCGGAATGCTTTTGGAATAGCAACTTCATGACCATTAAGCTTATGCGGTTCAATCGTTCTCATATTTTCATCTCCCTCTTGTCATCAGAGGTATTCTTATAGTAAGTACAGTGGTTGATCGACCGTAAAGCAAGGTCAAGGTCCATAACTCCGAGAACGATCATCACGTTCTCATGCCATGCCCTGAAGTTTGTGCCATTAAATATTGGAATTGAACTGATGCCAGCACAGATATTAGCAGTAGTACCTGCGCTAAATTTTAGAACAATTATTACGAATAGCTCACATGAATATCCTTAATATGCAAAAATAATAATATCAAATAATGGTAGGGCCCATCACAAGATATCTAGCACAACATCAATATTTAGTCTTTGGACAGAAATATTGATTTGTGAGCGGTACTCTTGGCATAGTGATCAAACATTGATGATAAAATAATATGTCAATCAATAAACATTTCTTTGAACTGATTTATTGATCACACATTAAACCAAATAATCATCACATGTTTATCACTACAGGTACATGCGCAATTCGCCTAAATAGTGACATTCCTTTGGGCCGATCAATATTTGCATAAACAACGCATGCACAAACACCTTTTAATATTCTAAGTTAATTAATTTCCACAAGAGATGTTACTTTGACAATATGTTTATTCAATTAATTCACTTTCGAATATTATACCTCTCGAAAGAGTCCTTAGTATCAAAATTTGAGAAAGAACACCACAATTTTGCATATTTTATTTAGTTTTAAACTTTAGAGGCTTAAGGGTTAATAATTCATAATTCTAGGGGGGTAAAATTAACCAAACTTTAGGCGCTAATTAGAACAAATTAAAGCTTTGGGGCCAATTTGAATTGATTATTAAACTTTGAGGGCTTTAATTATAAAATTCAAAACTTTAATAGCCCAAATTAATTAATTTTTAAACTTTAGGGACTGAATTATTAAACACATAACTTCAAAGGCCAAATTGGATGAATTTTAACTTTAGGGACTTAAATCTTAAAATTAAAATCCTAACCCTAATTGCAAGCAGGGGTCTCAAATTATCCAATTTACACATATGCCCCCGTCCCCCAAATTAACCCAAACTAAACTGAGACAAAAAAAATAATAATAATAATAAAAAAGCTAAATAAAAAATTTCCCTTCTCCTTTTCCCTTGGTGGCGTCAGCTGGAGCCGCCAAGTCCCATGAGTGTGACGGCCCCTTCTCCCGTAGCAGCCCTGACGCTGCTGTATTCGCAGCTACTGCTGCTGTAGTGCTCACGCTGCTGTGTCGCAGCAGTGGCGGCGTTATTGCTCGAGCTGCCAGAAAATCCATATATATGTTTTTACTTTTGATCTTCAGAAAAAATCTGTAACCTTAAAGATTCATGATCTGAAATTTCTTAAACTTCAATCCAAATTGTGAAAGATAATAATGAAGAATATACCGCAAAAGTTCTCAAATTCAACAAAATATAGATCCAAAATTGTCAAACTTGAAAACTTCAAAAATATTGCAAGAACCAAATAATTATTTGATTTTCAATGATTTAACATAAAAAGACTCTGATATAACTTGTAGGAGAATTTGTTACCTTCATAATCACCGAATCTTTAATGTTGGATCATCAAGACGATATAAACTAATGCAAAAGTGTACTTGAGTCAAATATTGTTAATTACAACAATTGAATCTTGCAATTTTGTCTTCCAAATCAACACGCAGCCCTCAATTTTCTCTGGTTATTGGAGGCAGAACAGAATGAGCAATACACATGTGATTTGGGGACCATAACTGTGTTTATATATTGACGTCCTTTGACCTAATTCGATCCATTATAGAATCAGGAACTTAGGCTCGATCTCTACACATAAAATACCAACACTTTAATTGGATGCATTAAAACCCAAAATACCGAAACTTTATTAGATCACTTTGGTTGGACTTAACTGAACTTGATAGCCTTTAATTTAATACATAATAATTTACACATATAAACGCACATGATCAATTTAAAAAATTCTTTACACTTAAAAGTAAAACCCATTAACTTCAACATGGTCCTTATGAAAATTTCGGATACCTTGAGTTTTTGGTCCAATATAAGATAAAGAAATTTTAGAAAGTTTTCCATAGGAATATGAGGGTCTATACAAGGCCTTTACAATTTGATCCATCTTTTCTTTTACAGGTCAAAATAGGTTCCACGTCCTTATGTGGAACAAAATGCAGAAATTTTCTTCAGTCAAAGCTTTAATTGAAAAGTATTAATTACTGGAAAAGAGAGTTATTATGAACAAGGAAGGGGTCTTCATTTATATTAATTTGCAACATTTTACTTTCCCTTGGGCCTTTATATTCTTCATCTTTCCTTTGTAGTCTATCAGCTTGCAAAAGCCTTCAGTAAAGAAGGAACATTACATGCATTCAACACAGAAACAAGTAACTAAAAGTGTATTAAAAGTTTGACAATGTTTACGTTTAAGGGAGATTGAGAATTGGCAAGGAAGTTAACGAAAAGAAATAGTTAAGCCACCTTAAGAGTTTGGAAATGTTTCTGTTTAAGGGTGATTGACAATTTGCAAGGAAGTTAACGAAAAGAAATAGATTTTACACTATGTTGGACAAAACAAAAGTTAAATCAACCTGTGAAATCTTGCCACTTATACATTACATAAAGCAAGTGGTAAACAAGAATGTACAAGTAGCATTTCTCTTTGGACAAGGCGTCACTAATTTCATTTACATATGCATAAGTTGTTGGAAATTATGGAATTATTATGAATGAGTGAATGGAAATTTTTTTAATCGATGCGATGACCAGCTGCAACTCTGTAATTGCAAAAGATGTATACCAAAGAGTCATATTGTTTTGGATTGAGTGTGACTATCAAAAAATATACATTATGAAAAGTCATGAGCTTTTGATATGTATAGATATCATCAAGAATAAAACCTAGAGGTTTGTTATCCAGGAACTTATTCAAAATTACCATAATGAAAGGAACATAGGAGTTTGTCGCGAGGTATTTGATCACATGGGATCATCCGGTTCCTATAAAACCTATCACTAAAATCCCCCTAGAGGAGGATAAGGTTAGGTAGAGCGAAAAGGGTTTTCCATGAGGTAGGAAATGAAAAGCATTAATCTCATAAAAAGTTTGTGAATGAATGATTGTCTGATAATTAGTAAGAAATACCTGTCTTTCTACTAAACAGGATGTATTGACCTCATAATTCAGTAGATACTTTTTTATAAATGTCAATTAATTATCTTAAGTAAATTGCTCCTGATTGTTTAATTATTTGATAACTAGAGTCATTATTTGATAAATGATCGCTATAAATCAGACTCAATATAATTTGATTAATATTTTTTCCTATCATTAAGGCCGAGAATTGAGCCATGACTATTCAAAAATGTACAAAAGTCATGATCTTTTGATGTGGTACAATCTAGATAATTGAAAATGAAAAGATGTCACTATTGGTCTACACTGATATATGTCAAAAAATGTAAATATTTCAAAAAGACACTTGAAAATCTATAAATAGGGATCCCTAATTTCATATTTCCTACACTGAATAAAGTTAAGAAAATTTGATTCCTAAATTCTCTAATCTCTTCAAAATATATGTTATTTTTATTTTGCTGAAATTACATTCTTTTCTAAATTTTTTGAAAATTAGAATTTTTACGAGCAATTTTAGTTCGTGTATATTTCATTTGTAAAGAATTTTGTCAACACTTTAGTTCGTCTGATAAAATTAATATTGTACTATATTAATTTGAGGAGAAGCATCTTATATTGGAAGATAGATGTACCTTTGATCATGTTAGTACCAGTGCAAGGGCGAAATATGTCTTAAAATAATTTGTGTTCGCATACCTTGTTTTATTTCATGTCCTAATTTTTACGTTTTAGTAAGTTACACAATTCACTTTGCACCAAATTGCACAAAAATGGTGGAAAGTTTAGTGTTATATTGGACTAGTTTTGCACCATTTTTTGTATAATTGGTGTTTTGGTGTCTCTTTTGGAACCATCCTCATTACACCAAAATTCATCAAATCATCTCCAACCCATTACACCATTTTACACCAAAATGGTTAAATAAATTTTTGCCATTCGCTTCCGCTTTACACAATTTTGTTAAGAGTATTTATGTTCATTTTTGTTATATAATAAATTATTATTATTATTATTATTATTATTATTATTATTATTATGTGTATTTGCAATAAATTTTAATCATGTAATTAATAATAATTAATGAATAAATGAAAGTAGAAGTACTCAAGAAGTTTTAAAATGTAATGAACATGATTATTTTCAAGAATTTCTTTCTAGTCGTAGACAAATGAAAAATAAAGAGGTTCACATTGCATTTCGAAATGCATTAATTTTATCATTTGTGAGATGAATATACGAATTTCGAGAATTAAATTATAACACTAGTTAATTTCGCAATATTATCGAGATTCGAAACATACTGCACTTAGTTTTTAATAACATGGTTTAACACTTTCTTAGTTATGGTATTTCTATTAATTATGCTACAGTTTTTAAATTTATTAATGAATTCAATACTTTATTGATTTAATGTAATTATTTATTTGGTAATTTATGTAGTTATAAAATAAATTAGTAAATAATTTTTTAAATAAATAAATTATTAAAAATGAAGACAATTATTGTTACAACTGTTGATATAATGGGTTGGAAATGATCTTTAATTTGGTTCAAAATTTAGTACAAAATGGTGATTAACTCAAGTTTTGGAGGAGGAGAGTACATGATGAGTGAATTATGGAATTATGCTATTTGTACAATTATACTTGACAATAATGATTGAAATTGTTGGTGTTGTCAAAATTCGGACCATAGATTTAAAAAATAAATTTAAAATGAATTAATGTGATATTATTAAGTGTAAATTATCAATCAGTATTGTCAAATTAAATTGTACATATAGCCCTTTTTTGAGCCACATTCTTTTGACAAGAATGAATTTTTGAATAGTGTATTGATGAAAAATACATGGTTACAAAATAAGGAAAAATTTTGAATTTGTGTATAATATTATTTTATTAAAAAATATATATTTTAAATAATGTCAAAATACTATTTAAAAATATATATTTTTCAAAGAATGGAAATCAAATGGGCCATAGCAGGAGTATTGGAATATGTTGGTGGGGGACACGTTATGTAACTAAGCCTGCCAAGATAATTTAGCAAATCGTGTGACCAATCTATGGAAAGCATGATGTGTACTTTGACAAAAAAGGTCCTTTTCTCATATTTACAAATACCACCCTTATTTTTTTAGTTGTTCTTTCTTAGTGCACGCTTATTTTCTCAAGTTTTCATTTTGGTCCACTCCTTATTTATAATTCTGTATACCTTTCCAATTTAGGTTTACATGTTTCACTGCACTTCAATTGACTTAAAATCATTTCGAAAAATAAATATGATGCGGTAAAAATAAATGTGTCGGTTTAGTAACACACTACCAATTCTTGTCTCGTGAAAGTGTGATAAAAATAGAATGTTATAAAAATATACTGTCTTTGTACCATTTATATAGATTGATTTTCCTTATTTTCTTGTCTCAATTATATAGTCATGTTTTCTTTATTAAGAATATTTGTTTTGTTTGTTTAATAATATATCATTATTCAATTTGTCTAGTTATAATCAATATTTTTCATTTAATCTTGAAATCGTACAAATATAAAAAGGGCAAATTATGAAAAATTTTGGCAAAATTTGCTCTTTCAATAATATTAAATAAGGTATTTTAATTCGTGTAAAAAATAAAATCAACCTATATAAATGGGATGGGTGAGTATAAATTAAAAAGGTGATTAGCACAAAACGTCCTTGCCTTTCAATGTTATTGTGCAAAACGTCTTTACTTTTCATTTTTTGATATTTTTACCCTTACCCTCATCTTTTGTTGCGGAAATCATCATTTTTATGAAATTTCTCGTGTAAAATGACAAATATATCCCATATTTAAATAAAACAATAAAAAATAAAATAAAAAGTTTAAGAATAAATTGCAATCATACTCCCAAGCTTTTTAAAAAAGTGCAAATGAGTCCAAATAAATTATTAAAATGGTAATTAGCACAAAACGTTAATATCGTTCATCATTATTGTGCAAAATGCTCTTATATTTCATTTTTTGACATTTTCACCTTTATTTTTATATTTCATTGCAAAAATCATAAATTTCATCAATTTCTCAATTAAAAGCTGTAAATGACAAATATACCCCCCTCTTTAAATTAATAAAAATAAAGAAAAGAAAAATAAAGAACAAAGTGCAATTATATTCTCAAAATTTTCAAAAAATAAATAAATTATTTATTTGTACTTTTTTTGAAAATTTTGAAAATATAGTTGCAATTTATTTTTTATTTTTCTTTACTTTTTTATTTTTGTTTATTTAAAGACGAGTGATATTTGTCATTTTACAGCTTTTAATTGAGAAAATAGATGAAAATAATGATTTTCGTAATGAATTATGAAATAAAGGTGAAAATGTCAAAAAAATGAAAGGTATGGACATTTTGCATAATAATAATGAAAGGTAGAGACATTTTGTGTTAACTACACTTTTAATAATTTATTTGGACTCATTTGCACTTTTTAAAAAAGTTTAGGAGTATGATAGCAATTTATTCTTTAAATTTATTCTTTTCTTTTTCATTGTTTTATTTAAATAGTGGGTATATTTGTTATTTTACATAAAAAATTCATGAAAAATGATGATTTTCGCAATAAAATGCGAAGGTTAATGGTAAAAGTGCCAAAAAATAAAATGTAAGAACTTTTTGCACAATAATACTGAAATGTAAAGATGTTTTATGCTAATTACTCTAAATTAAAATAAAGTACTGTAGAAGTTTTAAAATGTAATAAACACGATCACTTTCAAGATCTTTTTGCTCGTCATCGACAAATCAAGGATATATAGGCTCAAATTGCACTTCAAAACGTATTAATTGATCATTTGTGTGATGAATATACGAATTTCAAGAATAAAATTTTAACACTAGTTAACTTCATAATATCATAACATCGGGATTTGAAACATATTGTACTAATTTTTAATAACATGATTTAATATTTTTTGAGTTATGATGATATTTCTATTAATTGTATTAATTTTTTTAAAATTTATTAATGAATTCAACATTTTGTTACTTTAATTAATTATTTATTTGGTGATTTAGGCAGTTATAAATTAAATAAGTAAATATTATTTTAAATAAATAAATCATTAAAAATGAAGAAAATTATTAAGTACATTTGTCGCAACTTCTGGTGTAATAGATTGGAAATAATTTTCAATTTGTCACAAAATTTAGTACAAAATATACCTCAAATTCTGGAGGAGGAGATGACATGATGAGTGAAGTATGCAATTTTGTGTCGTCAAAATGCAATTTATTTTAAAAAATAATTTTTGAAATAAATGAATGTAATGTTGTGAAATGTAAATTATCAATCAATATTATCAAATTAAATTGTACATATAACATGATTATTGGATTATGTTGGTTGGGACACGTTATGTGACTAATATTCTGCCAAGATAATTCAGCAGATTGTGTAGGAAAACATGATGTGTGCTTTGCAAAAAGTGTCCTTTCTCATATTTACAAATAACACCCTTATTTTTTAGTTGTTGTGTCTTAGTGCACGCTTATTTTCTCAAATTTCCTTTTTGACCCTCTTCTTATTTATAATTTCGTATACGCTTTCCAAGTTAGGTTTACATGTTTCACTGCACTTTAATTGACTTAAAATCTTTTCGAAAATAAATATGATGTGGTAAAATGAAAGTTCTGACAACTTTAATACTTTTAAATTAGGAAGACTTTCTTCCACTATTTCAAAGTGTTAATCAAACTTTGTTTTTGGAAAGGGCAAAAATGGCAATTCCTGCAACATTGGTACAGGAGGAAATAATGAGATTTTCTTCTCCGTTGCCATTTCAACAATCAAGTCAATGAAAATAGATTTCACTTTCTATATTTTTCGTATACCAATATACCTTTATTTAATTTGTGTAGTTATAATCAAATTTTTTCGATTAATTTTGAAATTGTACAAATATAAATAAGGTTAGATTAGGAAAGTTTTTGGCAAAAATTATTTTTTCAACAATATTAAATAAGCTTTCTTAATCCTTGTAAAAAAAACAAAATCAAGCTATATAAATGGGGACGGATAGAGTATAAGTTTAAATTGGTACAAGTCAAGAGAGTATTAGTATATTGATGGGATCATTATCGATATAGACAATTGTTTCAGAGGAATAAGCTGTTTGTACAGCACAAAAAGTTGTTGTACATGTACAGTACCCTCACAGCTTGGCGGGGCCCGCACCACTAAAAAAATGGTCCAGGCACCCCGATGTGAGGGTGTTGTCAACCGAGCTGTGTGTCATGCTGTGTACACAACTCGATCCTTGTTTCGGATGACATCGCCTCATCAGATATGAAGCATGTCGACAATAAAGAAAGAGAAAATAATAAAATAATCTAAATTTAAAGAAAAGTTAGTTAAAATAAAAAATAGAAATAAATTTTTTTGAAAGTAATAAAATTAAGTGTTTAATATAAGAATTTGTTAGAGTACTTTAAAAATTTAACTCTAAATTTATAGATATTAGAATATACTTTTTAAAAATAGAGATTTTCTTGAAGATATTCTTACAAATAATAACGTATAATATATTTTTGATTGTAAAAGAAATATATGAATAAAAATTGAAAAGAATAATTTTATCTCAAAGATTATAATTTAGCTCCTAATGGGTAGATAATGTTGGTTGCGGGGTTGGGGGGAAGATGTAACCACTCTGTGACAATTCAGCGGATTATGTGACGAAATTAAAGGAAAGCATGTTGTGTCCTTTTCTCATATTTACAAATACACACCTTTATTTTTTAGTTGTTCTTTCTTAGGCACACTTATTTTCTCAAATTTCCTTTTTGATCCTCTTCTTATTTATAATTTCGTATATGCTTTCCAAGTTAGGTTTACATATTGCACTACACTTTCAATCGACTTACAATTTTTTTCCAAAACATATATGATGTGGTGACAATAAATGTGTAGGTTTATGATGATACTTCAAGTTCTTGTCTATCAGAAATGTAAATGGTAGTTCTTACTACTTTGGTACTGGAAATTAGCATAACTTTGTTCCCCAATTTCACAATGTTATGCGAATTTTTTTGTTGTTGAAAAGAGCAACAACGGCAATTCCTGCAACATTGACATAATGAGATTTACTTTTTCGTTGCCATTTCAAAATGAAAGTGATAATAAAAATATTGTGTAAAAATTTAGAAGTTGAAATTGGCACAAGTCAAGAGAATATTAGTAGATTGAGATCTACATATAGACTCTTCAAATGACGTTGTCCATATTTTATTGGGTATGGAGGACAAGTGTCTTTGCTGTTCTTGAGTTCGCCAAGTGAATAAAGGGCTAAATATTCTTTACCTTATGAATACACTATAGATTGTGTTGCAAGTCCGACTACTCGATGACATTTAATTGTTGATCGTTGATCAAGTCTCAAAAACTTATATTTAGACCAACAAATGATGATTGATCCATGAATCTCTAACACTTGATGAATCAATTGATTGATCATGTAGATAAATTTTGTCAAGGTTAATAGGAGTTGACTATATAATCTATTGTACATGGGTTACACTTTCCTAGTTACAGTTACATCCTTGCTTGATGGATTAAATTGAGGAGTCGAATTGTTAATAACAATTCATATATACACTTATTTTGAGTTGACTAATGCGTTTCAACTAGAGGTGTCAAACTGGGCAAGCCTAAGGATTGGCCCAAGAAAAGTGACCCGTGAATTGGGCGTAACTCGTGTGGGCCATTTCACGAGTTACTAAATGGAAAACTTTGGGTTGAGCTGATTTAATTGATTAGGCACAGTGATTAACCATATATATATATATTTGGAATTTTCAAAAGTTGACAGTATAGCCATCTGTAGAAGCTGTGTCGATGTCACCCTTCAAAAGACGCAACAACACAACTTTGTGACAGTGACACAACCTTCTTAGCAGCCTTGCAAGAAAGCTCTTGACACAAACTTTTCATGCTTTTGCAAGAAGAATGTCATACCTTCTCTGCTGGTCATGCATTCTTTGCTTTCAAATTATTTTTTATTAAAGTAGTAATTGAAATTTTTGATTTATTTTTACTTGAAAATTGAAATTAAGAAATTTTTAGCATTAAACCAGATCAAAACTTTAAAGGACCGCCCAAGTGTATAAACATTTTCAGATCTTGGGCTGTTCCCATAACATTTTCAGACATTCCTTGTCTTACTATCTATGTGTTGAAATTTTAACAATGAAAACTTGTAATTGTAGAGTGTAAATTAATTTAATTTTTTTTAGTAGCACACTTGTCTTACTATATTTTATATATATATATATATATATACACACACACTACGTGGCAGTCCAAACAGCTTTATTGCCCAAAATAATACGATCATTAAACAGTACACACGCGTCTCTCTCTGTTTATAAAGCTTACTTTTTCTTCAATCAGTTTCAGAAAAGATCGGATCAAAATCAGTTCAACAAATTTCCTTTCTGTGAGCTTCTTAGATCCTTACTTTTCTACTCGGTGCTTTGAATTTATGCATTCGTTAATACAAATGTTTTTCAATTGATTTTCAATTTTTTCTTTGGTTCTAGACTTGACTGTGGATGGTACTCGGTGATTGCTTTGTGCTTGATTTTTTTATGGGTTGTGTAATGTGATGTGGGGTTTGATGTTTTTGATTATGTTACAGGTGAAAGATGGCCCAAATATTGCTTCATGGGACTCTCCATGTCACGATCTTTGAAGTAGATAGGCTGCACAATGGAGGAGGTGGACATTTTCTTCGCAAGGTAGAAGTTTCATGTCATAAATTTGCTTCGGATAACTGCCCGACACGATGAATTTCACTGTTTTGGTGTTATAATTTTATTATTTTATTTTGGTGGGTTGGTTTGATATTTGTGCTATTGATCGATATTTATTCCTGTGATTGAAGTTTTAGTGCCTTACGTTTGTGCAACTGTTGAGATCCAGTAGAAATGTTGAACTACTAGCTATATTCAAATGATTTTAAGAATCAATTTGCAAGGATTTATACTCTTAGATGAAGAATATTCTGAATCGAGTTGCTATGATTATAATTTGATTCCACCCCCACCTCTCCCTCAACCTTGAAACACCCCACAAATGAAAACAAAAAATTGAAAAACTTAAAATATAAGAAGCACAAAGAATGGATCTATTATAACATATTTTATAGGCATTTGAATGTACTCAAAAGCGGTTTGCAGAAGTTTGAGTCTCATTGACAGACTTGAGTAATGGTGGTTGCAGTTCCATCATTCTGATTCTAGCATGGGATGATATTACTATGCAAATGGAAAACGCATCAAATTTGATACATATGGTTTCTGTTTGATTGCTAGAGTCTTCAAATTGTTACAATTGAGGAGCTGTGGTAGGGGTGGGTCTGAAGATATAGAGAACGTTAAAGGGGATGCTCTTTCTCCGTGAGAAGAAGACAATCTCCTAAGTATCAAATAATAAACCATGTCATTTTAACTTGTTTAGAAGATTGGTATTATGATGGTTTTCACGCAAATGATTTGACAATTCCCCTATGAAAAGATAGAGTTCTATTTTTCTTCTCTTTGAAAGAAAAATCAATACAAAGTTTCCTCATTTCTTCTGACAATAATTTTGAAAATTTTATGTACTTCTGTAAGATTTTTCCCTTTTTAATGTTCTTTTGAATGATATTATTTCTATTGATTCACTATTTATTTTTCAAATGTCGATCCAATTTCTTCTATTAATTGTAACTTTATATTTAACTTAAGGTAAATTTTTAGTTCATTTTACCCAATGTTATCATGTATTTTGATAAAAAGTCAGATGATCAACAGCTTCAGTTATTCTTTTAATTCAAATATTTGAGTTAGGTGATATATGGATGTGATAAGTTTCTTTTAATGCGTTTTCTCTTCTACATGTTTCTTTAAATCCTTCCAATATTAATTTAGCCATCTAAAAGGTGTAAATTTCCTGACACTGTTTTCTCTGAATTGAATTTCATGATAAACTCTGACATTTGTAGTGCTAACCATATAAATTTGTCTTTGAAGGAAGTGTTTGAAGGTCTTGAAGAAAAGTTTGAGCTTTGCATTTAATCACCATGTAGATAGTTGGAATTATGCAATAACTAGGTCTCTTTTATTCTTGTTATTCTGTAGTATCTTGTCTAACATTTTTGAGTTGGCATACATTCATCTTCTATTTTAAAATTTTTATAAATGCATTGATTTTTGGACCGAATTTATCCTGTCAGTTGTCATATATAATTTTAGGATCATTTTTGAATAAGGTTATAAGTTAAATAAGTTTTTATATGTGATTATGTATTCTATGGTCAGAAAATTGTTCAAAGACTCGTTCGCTATATTCCTGATTTGTGTATTGAAGTATTTTATTTGACTCTGGTGGTACTTTACATTGGTGGAATATTTTTGTAGATGATGGAGAACATTGAAGAGACTGTTGGTTTTGGTAAAGGGACTCCTAAAATTTACGCAACTATTGATTTAGAAAAGGCAAGGGTTGGGAGAACTAGAATGATTGAAAATGAACCTAATAACCCCAGGTGGTATGAGTCTTTTCAAATTTACTGTGCTCATATGGCTTCAAATGTGATATTTACTGTTAAAGATGATAATCCTATTGGTGCAACTTTAATCGGAAGAGCTTATCTACCCGTTCGTGAGCTCTTGGAAGGGGAAGTAGTGGATAGGTGGGTTGAGATATTGGATGAAGATAAGAATCCTATACGTGAAGGTTCTAAGATCCATGTAAAGCTACAATTTTTTGATGTTTCTCGAGATCGTAACTGGGGTCGTGGAATTAAAAGTTCCAAGTATCCTGGGGTTCCCTATACTTTCTTTTCTCAGAGAACTGGATGTCGTGTTTCTTTGTACCAAGATGCTCATGTACCAGACAAATTTGTTCCGAAAATCCCCCTTTCTGGAGGACAATACTACGAGCCTCACAGATGCTGGGAAGATGTTTTCGATGCAATCACTAATGCTAAGCATTTAATTTACATCACAGGTTGGTCTGTATATACTGAAATTACCTTAATAAGGGATTCTAGGAGGCAAAAGCCAGGAGGTGACGTTACTCTTGGTGAGATACTAAAGAAGAAAGCAAGTGAAGGTGTTAAGGTTCTTATGCTTGTTTGGGATGACAGAACCTCTGTGGGTCAACTGAAGAAAGATGGCTTGATGGCTACCCATGATGAAGAGACCGAACACTATTTTCAAGGTACTCCTGTGCATTGTGTCTTATGCCCTCGCAATCCAGATGATGGTGGAAGCTTTGTTCAAGACTTACAAATTTCTACCATGTTCACTCATCACCAGAAGATAGTAGTGGTGGACAGTGATTTGCCTAGAGCTGGATCGGAGAAGAGGAGGATTGTGAGTTTTGTGGGGGGCATTGATCTTTGCGATGGAAGATATGATACTCCATTCCATTCACTTTTCAGGACATTGGATACTGCACACCATGATGATTTTCATCAGCCTAATTTTACTGGTGCTGCCATCACAAAAGGTGGGCCAAGGGAACCTTGGCACGACATTCATTCCCGATTGGAAGGACCAATTGCCTGGGATGTTCTGTTTAATTTTGAGCAGAGATGGAGGAAACAAGGTGGGAAGAATGTATTACTTAACTTGAGAGAGCTTGCTGATATTATTGTTCCTCCATCTCCAGTGATGTATCCAGATGACCATGAAACATGGAATGTTCAGTTATTCAGATCTATTGATGGTGGTGCTGCCTTTGGATTTCCGGATGCTCCAGAGGAGGCAGCAAGGGCAGGTCTTGTCAGTGGGAAGGACAATATAATTGACCGAAGCATTCAAGATGCGTATATTCATGCTATACGACGAGCAAGGAATTTTATTTATATTGAAAATCAGTATTTTCTGGGAGGGTGTTTTGGCTGGGAATGTAATGATATCAAGGTTGAGGACATTGGAGCTCTGCATCTTATTCCTAAGGAACTCTCCTTGAAGATTGTGAGTAAGATTGAGGCTGGGGAAAGATTCACTGTGTATATTGTGGTGCCAATGTGGCCCGAAGGGATTCCAGAGAGTGCATCAGTTCAGGCTATATTAGATTGGCAGAGGAGGACCATGGAGATGATGTATAAAGACATCATTCGTGCTCTTCAAGCTAAGGGTATTGAGGACGACCCTAGAAATTACCTGACATTCTTCTGCCTTGGAAATCGGGAGGTGAAGAAGAGTGGTGAATATGAACCTTCAGAACAACCAGAACCTGATTCAGATTATCTAAAAGCTCAGGAGGCTCGACGTTTCATGATCTACGTTCATGCCAAGATGATGAT
This sequence comes from Olea europaea var. sylvestris, assembly GCF_002742605.1. Lineage (NCBI taxonomy): Eukaryota > Viridiplantae > Streptophyta > Magnoliopsida > Lamiales > Oleaceae > Olea > Olea europaea. Next base: position 4,819,177 of record NC_036259.1, on the reverse strand, counting down.
AGGTATGTACTGGATTTTGAGTGTAATGAAAATTGGCTTCTAAAACTAAGAATCATTTAAATCTGTAAATTATTGGAAGATAAACCCACTAAATTACAAAGCTTATCTAACATGTCTAGCAAAAGTTTTCCATCGCTTAAGGCACAAATCATTGTTAGGCATTATTAGGCTCGTATATTTTCCTTGTCTTACAATAACTACTACACGTAAGCACATCAATATTTACCTATATTCATGATAGCACCACTAGATACTGTCTCCATTGTAAAGGTAGTAGCTTGTGTTTGCTCTAAGAGCTTGAAGTGTACTCAGACATGAGCGAATTATTCGTGAGATGAATTGCTATGAAAAGAAGGCCATATGTTGATATTCCTTTATATTTTTTTGGTAGTTGATGACGAGTACATAATAATTGGATCCGCCAATATCAACCAAAGATCTATGGACGGTGCAAGGGATTCCGAGATAGCCATGGGAGCATACCAACCATATCATTTGGCAATCAGGCAACCGGCCCAGGGTCAGATCCACGGTTTTCGTCTGGCACTATGGTATGAACACCTCGGCATGCTTGATGAAACTTTCCTACACCCAGAAAGTGAGGAATGTATCAGTAAGGTAAACCAGGTCGCTGACAAATATTGGGATCTCTATGCGAGCGAAAATCTTGAAAGGGACCTACCTGGTCACTTGCTCCGCTACCCCATTGGGATTGCTACTGAAGGAGAGGTTACCGAGTTGCCAGGAATGGAGTTCTTCCCTGACACAAAAGCTCGCGTTCTTGGTGCCAAATCCGACTACCTCCCTCCCATTCTCACTACTTAAATAGGTACCCGAAAATGGTTTGTCATCTTATTAAACTCGTGTTCTGTTTAGTGCTTATCGTCTGTAGAAAATAAGCAATCGTACTTGTTTCCTAAGCTGCAGATGTCATGTTATAGTTTCTGCAGAGCTGTTCATATGGATTTAACAGAGTTTTGGTGGTGCGGTTTTTGAATTTGTATTCTCAACTGACCAGACGTTTGTGTGTTTGAATGATCTTTGCCTTACCTTACAATTTCATGTTCTGTTCGTTTCCTTTACATGACTTGTTGCATATTGAAGTGAATCAGTTATTATCTATGCAATGATTAAATTAATAATGCAATTTGTTCACATAGAAACTGTAGCAAGTGAGATAATTAGGAATCATTTTAGTCATAGACTAACAATTTACATGCGACGGGGTAAGACATGCATGACATGTCAAGAGAATATAATAGTAGAGAATTGAAATAATATTGCTTCTACAAGATCTTCGACGTTTAGTGCATTGAACCAGACAACGTATATTAATCCGCAACTTATTAAGGATCATATAAAGAATTAGAAAGAGAATTTCAGACATTTGAGACCTTAAACAGGGGATCCTCAAACAGTTTCAATAATTCTACAACTATGGTTATCAAAGTTGGAGATATCATCTTTTCAGTTGATTTCAACATTCTTAATATTTTACTCAACATATGCTATTAATTTTACGAAAATCATTCTTAACAACTGGACGAGCATTAATGGATTTTGAAAATGGTGAACTAATCCGAGGATGGAGGAAAAAAAATAATGTTTTACCATAAATACTCCAATCAATCAACCACCTCACATTGAGGAATGCAAAAGGATTGACCATGAAAAGAACGAGGATTGGGCAACTTATAGAATACAAAAGGGGTTGGTGGATTGGTTAGACAAATGAGGAACAATAATGGAAATCTCATAATCTAGACAGCTAAAGATGAATTAAAGAATTGCTAGTGTACCCGATGCAATGTTGGAAATTCTCTTTTCAAACCACCACGAGTAGCCAAAATATCAAAATCAAACTAATGACTATATATATATATATATATATCTTTGTGGTATTATAAGGTATCTTTATTCCCTGTAATTCCCTTTAGGTCGTGCTTAAACTTATTATAAATTGTTCCATGTTATGATTGATTATTTTATTTTATTTTGAAAGAACGTGACAATTGAACCCATTGGATAAGCTAAAAGACATATTAAGTGATTCAACACTTCATGTCATTCCATCCACCAACTTCAGATTTATACCAGTGGAGTACTTAGTTCTTTTCTTTATTCTTAATTTTTATATATTGTGTGTTATACTTTTAGATACTGAGGCAATGTCTATTATAAGTTTGGGATGAAAACATTGAGTATGTTATCTATTTTTACTATTTTTGTGCTCGTTAGCGTGAAAAAAAAAGATCGAATATTCAGGAAAATTAGTTATTTTCAGCATTATTTTTACTTTTGAGTGCTTGTGTAGGTTACATAAACTTGCCTACTATAATGCATATATTTGGAAGGGTAATTAGCACAAAACGTCCCTACATTTCGATGTTTTTGTGGAAAATATCCCTACCTTTAGTTTTTTGGTGGATTACATCCTCACCTTCACCTTTTTTTGCGTAAAACATCCTTCTGTCAACTTCCCGTTAAAATGTTCCGTTAAATCAAAAGGTAATTAGCACAAAAGGTCCCTACCTTTCAATATTATTGTGCAAAACGTCCGTACATTTCATTTTTGGCATAATTAGCACAAAAGGTCCCTACCTTTCAATGTTATTGTGAAAAACGTCCATAACTTTCATTTTTTAGCATTTTCACCCCTACCTTTCACCTTTCGTTGCAAAAAATGTCCTTCTCATCCATTTTTTCAATAAAATGACGATTTTACACTCCTATTCAAATAAAACAAAAAGAAAAGATGAATTACCAATTGCAACAATGGTCCTTAAATTTTTAAAAAATTACAAAGAAATCATAAATTCTCAACCACCACCACTTTCACAACTTATCAAGCTGCCAACTATAAATCCACATAACACCACCTTTCGGCCACCATGCCCACCGACTCCACCATCGTAAATATGGTTGTTTCGGACAGATTGGTGACCAATACTATGGAGGAGGATATTGGAGAGAGTGAGGCGAGGCTGGTGGTGGTGGAGTCCGATAGGAGTTGTGATCGAAAAGTGGTGCTATATGGATTTATAGGCGGTGGCTTGGTGGGGTTGTGAAAATGGTGGTAGTGAAAAATTTAGGATTTATCTGTCATGTTTTGAAAGATTTAAAACTATGATTGCAATTAATTAATTATTTTTTTTCTTTTTGTTTTATTTCAATAGGAGGGTAAAATCGTCATTTTATTGAAAAAAATAGATGAAAATGACCTTCTGGGCAATGAAAGGTGAAATGTAAGGGTGAAAATGCTAAATATGAAATGTAGGGGCGTTTTGCACAATAATATTGAAAAGTAGGGACCTTTTGTGCTAATTATGTTAAAAAATAAAAGGTGGGGACGTTTTGTACAATAACTTTGAAAGGTAGGGACCTTTTGTGCTAATTACCTTTTGATTTAACGGAGTATTTTAATGAAAAGTTGACAGAAGGACGTTTTGCGCAAAAAAAAGTAAAGGTGAGGGTGTAATCCGCCAAAAAATGAAAGGTAGGGACGTTTTCCACAAAAATATCGAAAGGTAGGGATGTTTTGTGCTAATTACCCTATTTGAAACCATGTGTTAAGCTATAAATTATAAAAAAGTAACATGGTTGATTTATGCTTATTCATGTAAAACTTCATATTTTTGTGCACAAGATATATGCTTTGCATCATAAATGATTAGTTTGATTCAAATTTGGAATATGTTACAAAAATATAGTGGACTTTAGATGTTAAATTCAAACAAACACTAAATTTCATGACCTTAAATCAATTATATGATAGTTTGGGAGTGATTGAGCTGTTGTATGAAGATATTAAGATAAATGTGGATTTTATATATACTAAATTTTTGTGTGATTTGTCCAATGTCAATAAGTTGAAAATAAGGTGAAAATTTTAAGTTAGTGGCCGATTTTTAAGAATAAATGTTTAATGAGTGACATTGCACTAATCATTACATAAAAGGGGGAAAAAAAGCTTTTATCTTGTGAAGTTACCCTAAAAGATTCCAATGAGGACATTTATTGAAAATTTCAAAAAGAAAACTAAAAAGGGAAGTGCTACATGTACATAATTATCTACATAATGATATCCATAATTATACGTGGCACTGTATTCAACATCTAATTCAAATTTCACACTTGCACATCAACAACTGAATGATTGTCACATCATATTATGGACACCGTTATGTGCAATAATTATGTACAAGTAGAATTTTCCATTTATTTTTGCTAAACTAATTATTCGAGAGTTCGACATTGAACATTGTCTTCCACAACAATTATTTCAAAACTTTTTATTCTACATACACACAATAAAATATTCTACATATAAACTCAAAAATTTCTTTACTTTTTAATCATAAATTCTCCAAAAATTCACAATTCAAAATATTGTTTTGAATAAATAACTGCTATCAAATAGGACTGTATTTTGGCAATTATAAATAAACTACACCAGCTTTAACAAAGCGTCAACTAGGGCTGGCTTCATCGTCAGTACCTGAACAATAAAGTTTTTGAGGGTAGTTTATAAATTTCGTACTATATCTATGCACACACACAAAAATCCCGAGTCATTGTCAATATTTAGCCTATGTTTATTTTAGATTAAAATCAATTTTTATTTAAATTAAAGTTAACAATTAATTTAACAACACATTCGTCAACTTTTATTAAAATATATTAAAAAAGTATCTTGATTTCCAGAAACACAGTTTTAATTGACATTTTTTTCTCATAATTTTTATAAGTTAAAATTAGTTTATTCTCAAATCCAAAAGGTATCCACTCACCTACTATTAGGAGTGGCAATCGAGCTGAGCGACTTGTAAAAATGTAGCTCGTGAGCGGCTCGAGTTTATATTTGGACGAGCCCAAGCCGAGTGAAAGGCTCACGGGCTTGTAAAAAAAGGAACAAAAAAGTCAAAATAAATTTTGAAAAAAAATAAAAAATTGAGCTCGTGGGCTTGGCTCGACTCATGGGAGCTGACTTGTCCCATTGCCACCCCTACCTACTATATAGTTGAAGTTATAAATTTAAAAAGTAATTAGCATAAAACGTTCTTATATATCAATATTATTGTGCAAAACATCTATATTTTCCATTTTTTTTTTTTGCACTTTTATCCTTACTTTTACATTTTATTGCGAAAATAATCATTTTCATCAAATTTTTCGGGTAAAATGACAAATATACCCCATATTTAAATAAAACCATAAAAAAGAAAAGAAAAGTTAAAGAATGAATTGCAACATACTCCCAAACTTTTTTAAATAAATACAAATGAGTCCATAAAATTATTAAAAAAGGTAATTAGCAACAGAGTGGAATGAATAAGCAACTTGGTCCCACAATTTATGCTAAACGTACCAGGAGATTTACTGATATTCCAAAATGCTAGTTGAAAATGCCACACAAGATTCAAGGGCACGTCTTTATCAGTTAGAGATAATGCAGTTCAAGATCCACAAAGGTCAAAGGCTTTGAATAATTTTATAATTCCAATATCTTAAATTACACATTTTACTTAAAGAGGAAGATATATTTATCATTTTACAACTTTTAATTGAGAAAAATGAATGAAAATAATAATTTTACTATGAAATATAAAAATAAAGATGAAAATGTCAAAAAATGAAAGGTATGGATGTTTTGTGCTAATTGCCCTTTAATAATTTATTTGGACTTATTACTTTATACCCGTTCGGGTATTTAATTTGACCAGAACCGTCAGGTTCGGTTCGGTCGGTTCAGTTCTGGAGATTTGTCCAGCTCTAAGTAAAAGTACCAAAAAATGAATGATAAGGACGTTTCGTGCTAATTACCATTCTAAATTCAAATGACTAAAACAAACAAACGGAAATAAGTTTGCACTATACGAGTACTTGATTTTTTTCCCCTTCAAAATTTTCATAATTTTTTCCTATTTTTAACCACTCTCCAAAAAAAAAAAAAAAAAAAATCATTTCACTTCAATTACAAAAATTATGTTCCCGCTTTTCCACTTGTTTTACGGATTCTGATTTCAACGTTTTCATCATTCACAATTTGTTTGCACGTAATAAAGATTACTTATCATTGTTACTTTAGACATAAGACATTTATTCTTTCTAACAAACCAAACTATTATGAGATAGTTTTTTCAAAATGATAATATCGAAATTGAATTTCAATATCTTTTTTAGATTTTCCTTAAAATTTATTAATAACAATATTTGAAAAAAAAAATAAAAATACAATATTAGTCTTTGTTAATTGTTGTCTCATTATCTCAAAAATTCCCTTTTTTTTTTCAAAATTTATTTTCATTCACACATTCTTTCATAAAATAATTTTACATGTAAATCGAAATTTTTTCGTTATTATTTAATTATATATTCTCCCAAAAATTACTATACTAAAATTCATTTTTTTTTTCTAAAATTACATTTTAATTGAGTCCAAACAAGGGATTAATTTACCAAATTAAAACATAAATCTGCTACGTAATAATAAACGCAAAAAGTTAATTGAGGACTCTTCAACATTTTACCTTGTGTGATGATAGCGAATTTTTGAATCCCAACCTATTTGAAATTCTTAAATTTGGGTTTTCATGTGATCGAAATTGATAATGTGGTTGTAAAATCGTAAACGTCTTTCACTTGAATTGAAGAGAAATGTTAAGTGATTTGATGATTTTTCTTTCTAATTTTCAGTTTAGTGATATTTTATCATTCTTATCAACGATTTCATACATATGAAATTTCAAAATTATAGATTTAAATATGTTATTAACCTCCAACAATACATTGTTAAGAGCCTGTTTGGCGTAGTGATGGCAACGGGTCGGGGCGAGGATGGGGCAGTTTTTTGCTCAATTTACTGCCCCATTTAATTTAATTTTTTTTTACACATTTTCAAAATTTCGAATTATACTATTAAATTATAAAATACAAATTCAAAATTTAAAAATTCTAAACAAATGATGCTCAAATTAACATCAATATTCAAAGAAATACTCGAAAAAACAATATCCAAATATTCACGTGGTGGGTTCTGCCCCAAACCCGCCCCATCAACTCGTCGGGGTGAGGTAAATTGCTATATCTAGTTTGGCGTAATTTTTGAGAAACTAAAAGGAGTTTTTGAAACCATTTGGCTAATTGTATAAAAGTGATTCTTTTAATTAAAAGGGTTATTAAAAGAAATTGGTTCAATATGATTTTCTTTAAAATCACTTTAGAAATAATTTTTTTTTTCTTTTGAAACTAATTTCCTAACAAAAATTAAGTTATCATTCTTAAATTATTTTTTTTATAGGAAGCAAAAATAAAAGTAATGTTTCATTCCTCAACAAAAGTTGAAAAGTTAGATATTTTTGTTCTAAAACAATTAAATAAATATTTCGTTCCTCAATAAAAGTAAGAAGAAAAACACAAAAGGTCTAAGGCCTACTCCGCACTCCCCAGCAAACATTCACGGTACTCCATAATATATAACGGTCATCCCCTTAAAAAAAATTAAATAAAATTCTATTTAAACCATATTTCGCCCAGCCAATTCGCCCCAGAACTCTTCATTTTCTAAATCCATTCATTCTTCACAAAAGATGAAAATGGGTAAGATAATAATGCTGAAATTTATACAGAAACGTTTTTCCAGAATAATGGCCTCATTTTCACAGCACCATCACAATGGGTGTACTCTTGGGAGTCTGTCGTACAAAAAGCTTCCTGGCCAGCTACTCCAGATTTCTATTCTCAAATTGGATGGCTCTTCTTTTAGTAAATTAATCTGACCCATAACTTTTTAAGCTTTTCTTGTCTCTATAAGTTATTATTTTGGTGTTTTTGCTTATTTAATCAGATTGTGATGTTATGGTATTTTTCCAGATGTTCATGTATCAAGGAATGCTACTGTGGGTAGTCTGGAATTTGCTGTGGAGGCAGTTTATGGTGATTTACCAGAGGATGAAGGCAATATTTTATGGTATGAGAATGTACATAAATTTTTGTTTTGAGTAATGCTATTTAGGACCTGTTTATGTGACGTACAAGTATTTTGATTGATTGCACACCTTAAAAGTAGAAAAATAAATTTCATTTAAGACATCGAATCACTTGCAGATCACCTAAACTCGTGCTCTAGCACCGGTGGTGCTCGAAAAATCATTAAAGAAAGCCTAGTCAAATTGTAAGCCCAAGACAAGTTAGTAGTTACTCACTTTCTTTGCCTATAGATCTTCCTGCAGGTATTTATTCCTCTTATTTGTAGCTCCACTTGAAAAACTGCAACCAGTCGCACTGTTTTCAATGTGGTTCAAAATTAACGGTACTATTTACCACATCATTGAAATCGTTAATTTTTAAAACAAAGGAAGCGAATTGACAAGTGGAAACAACTTTGAAAGTATGATGACTGTTCGAAAAAGTACACAGGCAATTGAGATTTTTAACCCAAGAAAAAATATATCTATGTACAAAATAGTATATTAGATTAAATGTTTTTGGAAAGTTTAGGTCATCAAAATACTCAAATATGCAACATTTTGGAAAAATTATTTTAGGCTGAACAATCTTTTTGATGCATAATAATGTGAGTTTTATATTATGTTCTATTTCCATTCTACCAAACGTGTCTTTAGTGTATTGACACGGTTGATGGGCCAAATGTACCCCAACTTTGGATCCTTTAAAGATAATTTAAAGTTGCCTTTAAATTGTAGAGATATGGAACTCTAAACCACTTATATATTCTTAAGTGTGATCCCATTGAAGACAAAGCCAAAAATAAACTTAAGGGTAAGATTTTAAAGGGAATTCAATTGAATGAATAGGTCACTTATATGGAGCCACTTCTGTTTGTGCTACGAGGGTCAGAAGCTAATCAATGACAAAGCTTGCCTTCAAAGTTATGGGATCAAAGATGGTGATGAGGTTAGTTTCATTTTCCTAGTATTCTCTCATCTAATTCAAGATGGAAGTGAGATCTAAGATGACCAACTTCCATTTTTTTTTCCTGCTTTGGCATTTAGGGTCGGTTCTTAGCCTTGTTTGACTATTATTTATAAACTGTTTATAGGTCAAATCTTTATCCACATTTTGTGGGAGCCACAAGTGCTGCCTACTTATCCACTACTCATTTCTATTTGTTAATAATTTAAGCCGTTTATAAACAAGTCCCAAATATAAAACAAACAAAATGTAGTTTTGGCATGGAGAAGCGGGTTATGTCCCTATATAAGTATCATCTTTCTCTCAACGGTGAGCCCCACCATTTTTTATCACTTCTACAAGAGAAAGATGACTTAAGAAGGCATAAGCAAGATGCATATTTGTGGGCTGAATGTAGTGAGCAAAAAAAAAAAAAGCACATAGAACATCACCACCATTTTTTCTTTCGTGTTGATTACATTGTGGCTGAATTTTTGCTCGTTAATCTCCCGAGTTGTACGGAATATGCATAAATCACTATTAATAAACTTTGCAATGAGACTACTACAGCGAGTCCTGCTGCTAACTGAGGATAAGTCAATGGCTGCGTAATCTATATGCCGGTTAAATTTGGTTACTGATATGTATATCAGTTTATCCTTAGTAATCTCCTTGTGAAAACGCAAAACACATTAATTTATCCTAATTTCTCAGTTATTTTTAGGATTTCATTATATGCTCGCTGTTTTTTGACAATACAGCTTCGTTTTAGCCGGCATATGAGGATTGACCACAAACCTGCTCGGCAGCAATCTGAAAATCACTTTGTTGTATCCGAACAGCACTCACTGTAAGTAAAACTCATGTACTATGAACACTGAAGTATAAGCTTTTCTCTTGCTTATAATCTTTTATGATTAAAATGAAGGCAAAAGCATTTGTTGACAGATCAAATGCTTGTGATGCAAGAGCTGATGATCATGTTGGCATTGAGGAACAAGAAAGTAACCTGAAGTACTTCAACTATGAACAAGACTCGGTCTTTCCTCGAGAAAAATTCAGTTTAGGCCACTTTTTCAAACGCTGGGTATCATGTTCGAAACAGCATGGTTTGAGAAGAAGTAGAGGATACACATTGATATAGATGATTATGCTTTGGAAATAAGCAACAAATTGGTCGAGGTAGCTCGTTTTAGCGTGGAAGAATAGTTGCTCACGTATTTTAGCATCTTGTGGTTGCAGTTTCGAAGGTAGAACTTGTATGCATTTTCGATTATTTGACATAGTGAATATGAGGAAGTGAAGATTGTTCATCTTCTTGCTAAATGGAACTATGCTGCATATTTAGAAATCTGTTTTTTCACCACATTATTATCTCTTTTACATGAATTCCTTTTAGCTTTTTACCCTTGACGACAACTTATTCAGTGAACTCAGTTTATCTTAGAATAGAGAATAACTAGAAGAATTATCACACTAAGAGTAACTTTAAAAACATGTTGGGAAGTTTTATTTGTCTGAAATATAACTATATAAGAATTGGATTGGTTTTTTAGTATAAGAATGAATTTTTAGCTCTTCAAAAGCCTTGTCTTCTTTTTTTTATTTTATTTTTTATTTTTTATTTTTATAATTAAATTGCATTGTCTAAGTGCATTTTACGAGTTTAAATTTTGATTTGCTTATGTGGAGAGCCAACATTACACTTCGACAGTAAAAACTAGTCATATAAGTTGTGTCATGGTCCATATTTTCTCACTAATTTCAAGTATCAACTAACATTTACTAACATGCGGACTTAATTGATACAAACACTCAACTTTAATGACCAAGTTAAAACAAAATGAACTTGAATGACCGATATGTTGGCAATTTACATAACATGTACGGCCCTAATAAAAATTTTCAATTCCCACCAATATTTATTTATTTATTTATTTTTTTTTGGAGAGAAATTGTGATACAAAATTATACATTTGATGAATTCTTGAAAAACACTTCCGAGCTACCATCCACAACTGTCTAATAATACAAACTTCAATGAAAATCCACACGAAGAACAAAATTGAGAGAACTAGGTTTTTTTTTTGTTTTAATTTATTTATTTTTTGTGCTAGCATGAATATGAATTGTATTTTCTTTACAGAATTTTTAAAACCTAGCAACCTATTTATACAAGTCCAAGCGGACTTGACGTGCTCTTAAATTTAATCCGATCCAATATTTAATATATCCAATTAACTAAATTTGATTCATGAATTAATTAATTTGGGCTTATTAACAAGCAACCTGGATAATTAATTAATTGGTAAATCTCATTCTTCTAATTCTCCATTTGTGTGTGATCCATTAGGTTCCTTATCACAATACTTAACGAGTGAACTACAATTTTGATCTAATCAAAATCAATAAATTAAAATTTCACCCCTTTAATTTAGCACCAATTCACATCTATCGTCTTAAATTGACATCAAGTAATTTTTCAGGGTAATATATGTAACGAGAAATGTCATGGGATATGACAAAATCAAACTGGTTCGTTTACAGTGAAAACTATAATTCTTTCATCAATATGATCCGATCCATTGCGAGATATGGATATGTGTTAATCTCAGTTATTGATCATATATTTTATTCCACTATTAAATCAACATATACACATTGACCAATGATTTCATTATCACTTAACTTAATAAAATGTAGATCATAATTTCTTACTATCTAAAAGTAATGAATCCTTTATTGATCATTTCACAATATTCATATGATTCTTGACATACCCGAATGATGCCATATTAGTGACCCTTGGCAAAGAAAAATTCAACATTACCAAAGTATGATTGTCCTCGTATAATGCATTATGATAATCTTAAGTTAAATGACCAATTCCACTACTGAACGTTAGAAATTAACCATTGACACTCAGATAGTTGTCCATGTGGAATCTTCCTAATGAGTCTTCAATATTTTATTCTATAACAAATATTCACGTGTTCATTTAAGTATCATTACATTTTAATTTGTGAGATTAACATACTTCACAAATAAGAAATGTTACACATGATGATCTATTCACAATAACAATATTCGCATATTGTTATTACTTATAACCACGAATGATTTAAAATTCAGTCATGTTGTAATTTGTATTTCATAATAACAATTCTATGTGATTAACAAATCACTAAGATTTAAATTTACGAACTTTATTATTTAATATAAGTTATTAGAATAGCAATTGAAATAAATAATCAATTTTGCCAAAATAAATACATTAAACATATTAAAAATGTTTACAACTTAAATCGATTGGGTATAGGGTAAAAGACTCATATAATAATATTTTCTTCTAGCTTACACGCATGCTATAACATAACATTTTTATGCTATTCACATAGGATTTTCATTAATTTAAGTAGTGGAGAAGAAGATGATAATGTCACTTTGGCAATCAAATTGAAATGGTACAAATTTAGATGATTAAAATGAAATATAGCACTGGTTTTGCCACCATTATTTCAAAATTTAATGGTTGAAATAGTGCCTTTTTCTTTTTTTTTTTTTGGGGAAAAATGAGTGGTTAAAAATGATGGGAAATTTTTCAATTTACGTATAATATTATTTTATGAAAGATTGATTGATTGAAAATAAAAGAAAGAGAAAAATAAACTTTAACATAAGGGAGGCCATAAGTTGATCATTTTGGCCACACATCTTAATATTTCGGTAGGAAATTTGTAAAGCCAAGTGGCTTATATATTGGAGCATCTTTAATGAAAGTGTAAAATTGAATTTAAATTGATATCTTCAATGTCATTTTTGCATCCTCATTTATATCCAATTGTTTAAATCCAAATTCTGTTTTAATAGAAAGATCTAAATTTACTTTTTATTTTTTGTGGATGTAAAAGATTTATAAATAATTTGATTGTTGCAGTGTGGTGATATCTTCTTTTGTATATGAATTTATATAAATGTTAGGATAAAGATAGTTGTACATAAAAATTGGTTCATAAAGGTATCCTCCATCTCACATGCAATGGGTTTCACCCGAATATTTTTTTCAAGTGGGCCCCCACCCCATATGAGATGGAGGACACCATGATGAACCAATCTTTATGTACAACTAGCATCTCTCTAAATATTAATTTTAACCAAACATTCATAATTACTATTTATAANGTTAGAAATTAACCATTGACACTCAGATAGTTGTCCATGTGGAATCTTCCTAATGAGTCTTCAATATTTTATTCTATAACAAAATATTCACGTGTTCATTTAAGTATCATTACATTTTAACTTGTGAGATTAACATACTTCACAAATAAGAAATGTTACACATGATGATCTATTCACAATAACAATATTCGCATATTGTTATTACTTACAACCACGAATGATTTAAAATTCAGTCATGTTGTAATTTGTATTTCATAATAACAATTCTATGTGATTAACAAATCACTAAGATTTAAATTTACGAACTTTATTATTTAATATTAGTTATTAGAATAGCAATTGAAATAAATAATCAATCTTGCCAAAATAAATACATTAAACATATTAAAAATGTTTACAACTTAAATCGATTGGGTATAGGGTAAAAGACTCATATAATAATATTTTCTTCTAGCTTACACGCATGCTATAACATAACATTTTTATGCTATTCACATAGGATTTTCATTAATTTAAGTAGTGGAGAAGAAGATGATAATGTCACTTTGGCAATCAAATTGAAATGGTACAAATTTAGATGATTAAAATGAAATATAGCACTGGTTTTGCCACCATTATTTCAAAATTTAATGGTTGAAATAGTGCCTTTTTCTTTTTTTTTTTTTGGGGAAAAATGAGTGGTTAAAAATGATGGGAAATTTTTCAATTTACGTATGATATTATTTTATGAAAGATTGATTGATTGAAAATAAAAGAAAGAGAAAAATAAACTTTAACATAAGGGAGGCCATAAGTTGATCATTTTGGCCATACATCTTAATATTTCGGTAGGAAATTTGTAAAGCCAAGTGGCTTATATATTGGAGCATCTTTAATGAAAGTGTAAAATTGAATTTAAATTGATATCTTCAATGTCATTTTTGCATCCTCATTTATATCCAATTGTTTAAATCCAAATTCTGTTTTAATAGAAAGATCTAAATTTACTTTTTATTTTTTGTGGATGTTAAAGATTTATAAATAATTTGATTGTTGCAGTGTGGTGATATCTTCTTTTGTATATGAATTTATATAAATGTTAGGATAAAGATAGTTGTACATAAAAATTGGTTCATAAAGGTATCCTCCATCTCATATGCAATGGGTTTCACCCGAATATTTTTTTCAAGTGGGCCCCCACCCCATATGAGATGGAGGATACCATGATGAACCAATCTTTATGTACAACTAGCATCTCTCTAAATATTAATTTTAACCAAACATTCATAATTACTATTTATAATTATTTATATGTGAAATTTACTATTTTTAATACTATTTTTATTATAAATCATTTATAAAATTGTCAAACCGAAGCTTATTTTTCAAACTTTACCGTGACGGTGCACTTGCAAACGTATCTAGAACAAACAGTAATTATTTGTAAATAACAATCTATTTTATAAAATTAGAAATACCATGGACGGCTATCGGAACGCAACAGAAAATTGTTGAAGATTGAATTCAAAATTAAGCTGAAGAAGAGCAAGAAAAATGAGGAGGGCTTCTTCTCAAACCCTAATGTAGTTTTTATATTTTCTTATTTCAATTTGCAATGTTTTGAATATCCTTTTCTAATCAGCCGAGTGAATCAATGATTCTGCAGACAACGTTTTCAAGAATCTGATCGGGAAGAACAAGCCAGGAACGAAAGCAAAAAAATTAAACTCAAAGATGAACGCAAGACCCAACAACGAATTGGAGATAGAATTGACGACATTACCCAGCAAGTCACTTGCATGACAATCTACAAACGAAAAGGCAAAAGACCATGTAGATTATTCATTTTTTATGAATTATTTAATTGACAGTGTTTTTCTTCTTCTTTTTTATCCTGTTAAAACATTCGAATATGTCGATTTTTTGGTTTTTATATTCTGAAAATTCTTGTTTCTTGGGTTCTATTGAGAAACTAAGGACATGGGTTCTTGAGTTTAAGGGTCAATTTATATTTTTGGAAGTGTTTTAGACTCAATATAAATTGTGTTCATTGCAAAAAATTTATTTTTGTGGGGTGGATAGATTTTAACAATTAGTGTTTAATAGGTGAAGAGTTTTCTTGGGAGAACCATGGGTTACACAGGCAAGAGATGAGGACTAGAGCAGCAAGGCTAGAAAAACAGCTCAAAGCAAGATGGTCCATTGAACAGTTGATTGATGAACAGCTGAGTCATTTCCGGGCCATTTATATCAGAGTCCCGACTACAATGAAGGATGTGACCCAACTTCTCATGCCCAAGGAGGCCTCGGCCCACGAACTAGCTGCAACATCCTGGCTTGGTGATTGGCGGCCTACGATGATTCTTGAGTTATCCCGCTCATTAATACAATCCTCTTCGGACTCTGCTGGACTTGAGCAGGTCTTATTGCAGCTGATCAATGATGTGCGTATCCAGGAGGCAGTGATAGATGAAGAAATGGCTGAAATTCAAGCAACTTGTGTGTTACACCTCCCTTTCAGTCCACTGAGGGTTGAGGGCAGTGGTCCTCCCTTGGCTCGTATGCAGTCAGAATTCAAGAAAATCCACCGGGTTGTCACTAAGGCCCAAAATCTCAGGTGCTTGTTACCCTCCTTATGATATTACAACTTTGATCTTAGCCAAAGGACAAAGATGTGTCTTATGATATACCACTTTTATCTTATAATATCAAATATTTGTCTTATATAAAGCCCCTGTTTGAATAGTGATTTTCGGAGAATCTATAGTTAAAAAGTACGGAAATATTTTGGGTTTACGTACAAAATATTTTATTACGTGAATGTGGGGTTAAAAATGAGTATGAGAATTAAAGAAATGTCTTAAAAGGGAGGCAAACAGTGGCTAATTACTCAGCCATTGGATGTAAAATAGGTTGAAGACAGTGGAATTGGTTGTAAAGAAGGTATTGAGCAAGACTGATGCTGCGGAATTCCTAGTCGCATTTACAAGATTTCAAGACGCAATTCATCACTTCGCTATTCAATATAAATTGAGCAAGGGTACAGTTTCTGTACCTGTCAAGGTACTTGGGGGTTCTAGTCTAGGAAACTGAAAGAAGCTTCAAGAGTTCTTTTTTACTGTCTGATGTAAATGTGTAGTTTTCACTTGATGAGTACATACTCTAAATTTTACACTTTGTAAACTGAGTTAGCTAGAAAAGAAATGTGGGATTTCATTGTTGTCACAAGATATTGCCTTGATTCCTGGCTTTGTGCTGTTGTTTGACAAAACACTATTTGGATCACAACCGATTTGCAATTCAGAATTATGTTTCAGTATGTGAGCTGTTAATGCCTTGTGATATGCAGATAGATAACACATCTACTACGATGTTATGCACTATAGTATTTTGGTTTTTATGTCCTTAAAGATTATGAAGTTACATTTGCCTATCTGGATGGTCTTTCTGTACTACCTATTTTACTGATGGAATTCATCACTACTTTAGCTACTACAGCAGCTCAACCAGTTACTCGGGGTTCTCGACTATTTCATTTCTTGAACTGGAGTTACATAATTTCTGGTGGATTTGTCTTCGAGAAAAAGAGAAATGTGGTTACAGCCAACCTACTGACTTAAGTAGTGTTTTCCCCTTATCAAAACGGTCTCTCATTTTATCAAATATGATTCAGATTGCTTACTTTTGGTTTGTAGCATTTATTCTGGAAATTTTACTATGCTGTTTCATCATTTGTCAATTCTTTTTCCAGATTTATGAACATGTCCTGTTGTCATGGTTTTAGAAATAGAAAAGATTTATTTCTCATGTTATGCTTGCATTAAGTTGGATTGATAGGCTCTAGTCTTAGGTTTAAATGGCTTTGACATCGTCTGCACACAGAAGAGAAGAGACTAGTGTATTTCTTTGTATAGGACAATAAGAGAATTAAAGTCATGGAGTTGGTGCCACTAAATTCAAAATTTGCAATACTTTACATTTGAATCCTATTTAATTAAACATAACTGGACTATAGAAATCACTATTCATATAATTTATAACACTCCTTTGGATTTCTATTTTCAAATAATATGACTTATTAAAATCTTATTAGACTAGATCCGATGGGAAAATCCTAATAAAGAAAGATAGTACATTATTCTTATTAACACGCAGTATAGAGCTATTTAGTTGTAACAAAATCTCGGTCAAGGAAAAATGAGTGCAATGCATATTTGCTTCCCCCTTATGATATATTACATTAGAACTTTGATATGTTGCATTCCAATATTACTAACCAACTTCTCAAATGTGTAGTATGTAATGCCTTTGTTAATAAATCTGTGAGATTATCTTTCGAACGAATCTATTGAACATCAAGATCATGGGTGAAAAAGATTTTTGGTGAATACGTTTTGTTCTGACACCTTTAATGAATCCTCCCTTTAGTTGAACTATGCGTGAAATATTATCTTCATGTAGTATTGTTATTTTTCCTTATTAGAAGATAGTCAGCACGTTTCTCGACTATGTAGGTTTCTTGATCTCAACTGTACACATTCTCGACTTGCCTCATGAATTGCAAGTAGTTTAGCATGATTTGAAGAAGTCTTCGTTAATGTCTATTTTGTAGATTGCCATGATATAGCAGTGCCGCAACATGTGAGTAGATAATCTATTTGAGACCTAACTTTATTTGGGTCATATAAACTAGTTCTGATTTAGATTTATTAACGTAAAGTAAGCACATAAATTATTCCCCGAGGATGACAAAATACATGTTCCTCTACCTCCAATGTCTTCGTGAAGGAGTCATCTTACTAATTTTTATTTTTTATTTATTTTTTATTTTTTATTTTTATTGAGAATGCTATATTGTATCGTATATTCCACCTATTGCATTAAGATACAACACTTCATGACCAAGAAGTTCTTCGTTATCTTCTCAAAGCCTAAAAGGATTTTTTTGGGTATCAAGTGAGCAAACAACCATAGGGATACTCAATCGATGTGGTTTATCTATATAAAATCGTTTAACATCCTTTTTGTACAAGTTGATCATGAACAAGAAATCCTTCAGCTAACGCTCAACTTGACCAGCAAAATATCCCTTTTCATAATCAATGTCAGGACTTTGTTAAAACCTTATGCTACTAGTCGCACCTTGTATCTCACGACTTTAATTTTCCTATTTGGTTTTCGCACAAACACCCATGTGTACCCTATTTACCTTATCCCTTCATGTGTTTGTATAGAGTAAAAAAACTTTACGTTTTTCTAATGAGTTTATGCTACTTGTGTTGCATCTTTCCAATTCAGCTAATTATTTTTACATCGACATTCGTCAGTTGAGTTTTATTCTTTTATACTAATTTTAGATACTTGAATTTCCCGTGGAATTTAATGATTAGTTATGTCTATTGACTCTTCATGAGCACTCTCTCCTAAAATGGACCTGTTGGAAAATTATTTAATTTGTCTAGTGGACTGAAATATTTCATTATGGGTTCTTAACATAACTCCTAATTTAAAAGATCACATTTCATAAATAATAAACTCATTAAAATATTTCAAAAATCAGGTGGTAAATAAATTTATTAAATATTAAAATATAATATAATATAAATTAATTATTTCCACCAATGCCAACCAATCCTATCACTTCAGTACACCAACTTTTCTCCACCTCCCCACCAGAGACGGCCATTGGCTCCGGTGATCACTCCGGCTACCGTTCCAATGATCACTCCGGGCGCTCCGACGATTGTTCCGACTATCACTCCGACGCTGCTCCAGCACCGTCTCCAGTGATCCCTCCAGCGACCGTTCCAATGATCACTCAGAGGCACTCCGACGACTGTTCCGGCGATCACTTCGACGCTGCTCCGGCAGCTGTTTGACCATCCCTCCTGCAAACAGCTCCAATGACCACTCCGATGTCTGTGGCCGACTTTGTTTTCGATGTGAGTAAATGTGTCCAAATTTGTATTCAGTGTGACTGTTTGTGACCAAGTCAATCTTAAATCACAACTGATCACAATCAACACAAAATTGATCACAGACAGTCACAACAAACACATACTTGATCGCATAAGATCACCACAAACAAATTTGCACACACTTCAGACCTGTGATTAACCGTGACCAATTTTATCTTCTGTGTGACTAACTGTAACCAAAATTTTATTTAGTGTGACTTTCTTTGACCAGGTTAATCCCAAGTCACAATCGGTTACGACCACTAACAATAGAATCACTAGAATGATCTGATAAAAAACCACCCAAAACTCTGGTTAAACAAAAGATCTAATAAAAAACCACCCATCACTAGAAATTTGATAAAACTACGGTGGTTCCATCTCCTTCATCACCAAATCCAACGCCAAAATCAATTTTCTCTCCACCACTCGTCAGCTCATTTCCACCATGCAATCACTCACAGCCGCCGCCACCACCACTACCACCACTTTCAATATTCTCGTCACCACCCGTGAAGTCACCTCCACCACCACCGAAGTGGTCTCCATTACCTTTAGTAATCTATCCATCACCACCCGTCCATCCATTGTCCCCGTCCCTTGAATATACATTTGAAAATTTTTGGTTGGAGTAGAGATTGATTTGGTGGTGGTGGTGGGTATTGTGTAGCGGCACATAGAGAAGAGGAAGAAAGCGAGTTGGGATTGAATTGGGAATGGGGTGGAGGTTGCTTGAATATGTAGATTAGGTTTAATTAAATTTTTATTAATTACAGTTGTTAAAAATTAATTATCACCTGATTTGTGAAATGAAAATTAATTCCCTAGTTTTTTGAAAATTAATCTTTAAAGGTAAGGTTCTAGGTAATTTTCTCTTTCATTAATTGTGTATAAAGGTCAAGTAGGCTGACATATGTCATTATTGTGTATAAAGATTATTTTAAAGTTAAGTTCTAAATTAAAGTGATCTAATGAAAAATTAAGTAATTGAGCTTAAGGCATCTAAATAAAGTGTGGGTCAAATTATATGTATAGAAACCAAGTTTCTTTAGAATTATATTTCACGTTAGACGAAATACATATGAAATATATATATATATATATATAGCTCGACTCAAATCGGCCTATGGGCCCTTTCCATGACAAATTGAGCAGGGTAAGACCATGAGCTTTTTGAATTTTTTTACAGCATGTTTGGTTCGATTTAAAATCTAATTTTAATCTAAGTTAAAATCAAACAATCAATATTAACCATATCTTTCATGGGTTTCACAACTTTTTAACCAGATTGTTTTATTTTATGATGAGCGAAATATATATGGAATATATATATAGGATTATGGTCCCCAATTCATATGCAGTTTCTCATTCTTTCGGTCATCCCATAAACAAAAGAATACAGGAGAAAACATATTGAAGAGGAAGATCCAATACCAACAATCAAGAATTAAGATAAAAGAATTCAATAATCAAGATTATGGATCAAGAAGCAAAACCAAGAACAAGATTCAAAGAATCCAATAAGGCAAAATTCAATATTGAAAGTGAGAAACCAATCAAGAAGGGATCTCAAGTTGATTTTCAAGATTTAACATTTGGAATTGAGATTCAGTAATAAAGAATTATTTCCAATGAATTAAAATATGTTCCGCATTATTAATTTTCTTGGTGTTTTGACTTGGAGGATCTTGACAACAAAATAATTAGGTTTTTAAGTTCTAAAGTTTCTAGTTTTATAAAATCTAAAGTTTTATAAAAATTCAGCAAATGGTATCAGAGCTGATTCCATGTTATACCACTGGGATTAAAGGAAGAATTTTGTGGCTAAAATTCATATATTGAGTTCTGGAATTTTTTAGTTTGGAATATGATTTTTTTCCATAAACTTTGAAATTTATAATTTTTCAAGTTGGAATTTTAGGATTAAAAGCTACAATTTGGATTTCTCCAATGAATGATATGAATTTTAACCCTAAAATTCAAAATTTAGATTGTTTTGGAATTTTTTCAAAAATTATGATTGAAAACGGCAACTGCAACGCTCTGCAACTGCTGTAAGGTAGCATGATCGGTGCTACGACGCTGGTCACATAGTGACGCGTCGATTTTTCGAAATTTTTTTCTTTTGGGCAGGAAGGAAAAATATAAAAGTATGAAGAGGCAATCAATTTTAAATCTTGGTATTTAATGTTTCTTTTGGATTACTAGTTTTTAAAAATAGATTAGCTGAAACAACATATTACCAACTTGCCTAAACTAATTTTTTTGGAATATTATGAAGGTTGTGTGGATATAATTCATGCTTCACAGCCCAAAGAAGATTAATATTTGGTAGAATTATTTGCACATCCTTGGTAATAAATATATGACAATTGTAAAGTTTTTCATTATGTAAACATTGAGTCGATCCAAAAGTATACTTGATGTTTGACTGGATTTATTGTCAATATTTGACTACTACATCAAGAGTACTACTTACAAGTTGATATTTTTTTCCAAAGACTAAATATCAATGTTGTGCTCGATCTATTGAGATTGGCTCACCATTATTTGAAATTATTGATTGTTCAATACGGATTCCTATGTGAATATATTATTTAGGTTTACGTTCTCTATTCGGTTAATTTATCTACTTCTGCAATATCTATCAATATCATTTCAATTTCTGTGCTTGAACAAAAGTTTAAGGGCTGGAAAAAGAATGTTTGTGTCCTCTTTGATGGCATGGATCTAAACCTTGTGTTAAGGACTGAACAATCTACTACTCTTACAGATAAGGTTTCCGCTAATAAAATAAGACTCAAATAAGTGAGATTGATCAAACTGCATAAGTTTTATGATCATAAAGCTTAAAATTCCAGCAAAATTCAAGGATGCTGTGTCCAATAAGATAACTGTCAAGGAATTTCTTAAAGAAATATTCTAAAACGCTTTGCAAAAAAGCGATAAGATCGAAATTAATACGTTTTTGACAAACTAGGTTTCACTAAAGGACAAGGTTCAAGAAAATATACGGGAGTACATCATGAATGTGTCTCATCTTGCTTCAAAACCAATAGTATTAAAGTTTAAGCTGTTTGATGACTTGCTCGTACATATGGTTTTGATTTCTTTTCCTGCACAATTGGGTTAATTTAAGGTCAATTACATCTGTCAAAAGGGGAAGTGGACTCTTAATGAGCTCATTTCATATTGTGTGCAAGGAGAAAATTTAAAGCAAGAGAGAACTAAAAGTACTCATATGTCAAGTATCTATAAGGACAAGTTAAAGAGTAAGAAAGCTACATCCGGCTAGGTTCAAAAGAAATAACAAACACCTGAAAAGGATAAATCGTTTAGCTGTTACTTTTGTGAAAATCTAGGATACATGAAGAAAAATTGTACTAAGTATCATGATTGGCATGTAAAGTCACGTACACTTCTCATTTTAGTATGTTCCGAGGTTTATGTAGTTTCATTACAAAGATATATTTTGTGGATCTATTTTAGTGTCTATTCAAATAAGTGTGTCTATGTGGCTTTGTCTAAATAGGCTAAAGCCAATTGATGCTAAAAGGTTCATCTATGTTGGATGATGGCAAATTAGTTAAAGTTGAGACTATAAGGACTTTTAAGTTATTATTAAAGACTAGTTATGATTTGAATTTGAAAGAGACATTTGCGGTTCTGTCTTTTTAGACGAAATTTGGTTTTTGTTTCTATATTGAACAAATTCAATTACTTTCGTTCAATTGGAAATAATAAGTTCAGTTCTTTTCTTAATTCAATTATCCAGTTATGATAGCTTGTATCTGCTTAATACGGTTGCCTCTTATAAAGAAATCTTACATGTGAATTCACGTGGTATTAGACATAAATTAACCAATCAGAATTTCGGTTCGTTATGACATAAGCGATAACGTCACATCTCTCAAAAGAGAATGGAAAATCTTGTGTCAAAAGGATTTCTTGACTCCTTAACTTTTCAAACGTAAGTTGTTTGTGTAAAACCCGCAAGCGTACTAGGATCGTTGTACAAGTAATAAGATTTGTGAGTTAAAAGTATCGTTCCCACGAGGAATAATGTCTAATATTTAGTTAAGTAGCTTTTACTAAATTCGAAATAATATAAAATCAAAAAGTTGTGATTTGTATGTTTCCTATGTTAATCTTCAACTAAGAAAGCAAATAAAATATTTATTTAATATGTGAATATTTGTATTTGGAATCGTGAATTCCTCTATTGCCATTTAATTCAACTCTTAATTTATAATTTAGTAAATTTATGTATTCAAGACAATCGATAATCCACTTTTATTCAATATTCTTTCCTAAGATATATTAAACATATGTTTAACACAATTCGATCCTATTCCTAATCCGAATTTATATGAAAAACATGCATTGATTCACATGATTTATCACACATTGCACCTGTCATAGATATTATTTCTAACACCTATTGTCCATGTGTTGATTTTATCGCGTTCTATACTTATTGTGAGTATTCCTATATTATACCAAGCAATTTACTATCTAATTGGTGATCAAGTAATTAAATTGTTCAATGAGAATGCAAAATCAGTCAAGAAAAAAATCATGAAGTACTTAATTAATTGTCTTGAATTAAAATAAACAGACAATATGGTTTATCATTCATCCAATACAATGAGAAACTAGTCTAGCATATTAATATATAAATTATAAGAAGAATACTAGAAAAATATCACCCGGATCATGAAAGAATACAAAATATGTTGATCTTCAAGTCCAAAGTTGATTTCTTCAAAATCTTGACATAATTGAACTTCAATTCCTTTCTATAACTTGATCTTCTCTCTTAAAATATAGTAATTAGCCCCTTGTTTTTGATAAATTTGATGAAACTATTGTGTATGAAGAGGCAAGGGAGAGACCCTTTAATTGCTGCCCATATCTTGTATTTATATGATGAAATTAGGTCAAAATTCACGTCCAAATTGTCTTCCAAAAGAGTTTGCATAAATAAGGAAAATCGCCTTCGTGCGCACATAATTTTGTCTCTGTACAGCTTTCAGTATTTTGGTCATAACTTTCTCTTTTAGTGTCCGATTTAGGTGATTCAAAGTACATTGGGAAGCTAGCTAAAAGAGCTACAATTCTTCTAGAAATATAATTTGAAAGTTCTCCATCCGAAAAATGGGCCTCAAGTTGACCAAAAATCTTTAAGATCTCTTATACGATTAGAAGTCGATTTATGGTAATACTCTGATCATATTCCTTTCCTTTTTGACCCCAATTTGCATTCAACTGACTCCTATCAATCTTCAAAGTATCTTTTTTGGTCCAAATCAACCATTAGATATTTATACTTTGGTTCCTAT
Source organism: Olea europaea var. sylvestris (assembly GCF_002742605.1). Lineage (NCBI taxonomy): Eukaryota > Viridiplantae > Streptophyta > Magnoliopsida > Lamiales > Oleaceae > Olea > Olea europaea. The sequence goes on along the minus strand of NC_036259.1, from coordinate 4,794,804 downwards.
ACTTTGGATTTGCTTCATTTTAGCCTTTTTTCATTCTTTTTTCCAATTCTTCTTTGAAACATGAACCTTTCTTAATCAAAGCAATAAATAACAAATTAGTACTGATCCATTCATAGAATAATCAAATATCACCATTTAGAATCCCAAATAAGTGTAGAAACTACAGTTATCATAAGTGTTTATGTTAATTACATTAAGGGAAGACCGACAAACATAAAGAGATTAGGTACCAATAAAAAATGCTTCTTTAAAGTCATTAGCTTGACTTTTTACCATGATTGATTAGGGTGGCTCGAACCAAATTATGCCGTCCTTACATTTTGTGCAATAACATTTAAGCACCCTTTCTTTGCTCTCTGTATTTTGATATTTCCATTTTCATCTCTACCGAGAATTTCACCAAAATTTAATTATATTCTAACAGCTTCGTTGATTAGGTGGCTCATCTTTATCAATTCTACAACAAGCTTTAATGTTGGGAGGTTGCTCATATTAGGTGTACATATTGAAAATCTCTTCCTTGTCCTCCACCCTCAATATTAGCTCACTCCTCTCCATGTCAATTAGCGTTCGTCCTGTTGCTAAAAATGACCGGCCCAATAAAATTGGAATGTCTCGATCTTTTGGTATGTCTAACACAATGAAGTTCGCAAGAAATATTAAACTTTCCTTTTATGAGTACATCCTACTTTGCTACGTGGCCTTGAAATTGTTCTACAAGCTAGTTGTAATGTTATTGATATTGGTTTAACTTTATCCAGTTCCAATTTCCTGTAAACAGAATATGACATTAGATTTTAAACTGGCACCTATGTCACATGATGCATTAATAGAACAAGAGTTTCCAATTGAAATTGGTAAAGTAAAACTCCCTGAATTTTCAACTTGGGAGGCAATTTATTTTGTATTCTTGCACTACTTCCCTCCGTTAATGCCACAATTTCAAACTCCAAAAGCTTTCTTATCATTGTTAACATCTCCTTCAAATATTTTGCGTAGCTTGGAATTTGTAAAGATTGATCTGGAGCTTCTTGAGAACATTGACAACATTTTCAAATTATGTGTCTTGTTTGTTCTTCTTGAGTCTTTATGGAAAAGAAATGAGGGGTACGTAAGCCTTGATTGGACTTGGTGCCTTGGTAGTAGATGTCTATGCACTTTCTTCATTTTCCGTTGAGGTTGGTGCATATTATTTTATCATTGTAGCTTCATCAATCTATTTCTGGTCTCGTTGTAGTAATCTTTGGCGATTGTACCTCACTATTTGTAGTTATAGCATGAATATTTGCTCTCTTAACTTCTTTCGAAGTCTTTAGAGAAATAGAAATGGGGGTACATATGCTTTCTTGTTCATGGGGGCCTTGGGTGGATCTTTCTCCATTATTCTAATTGCCATCATCTGTTCCTTAGAATTTATCATTGTTTTGCCTAAAAATGATCCATGTGGATGTTCTGCGAGTTGTTGAGCTATTTGAGCAATATTGTCTCTAATTTCTTGATAGATGCTTGCTGATTTTGAAAATTAGTATAAATATACTGTACCTTGTCTATTTTCGACACATATTGATGAAACATCTCCCCCAAACATGGTCTTGTCTCTTGCTAAAATTATTTCCATATGAGTTGAAATTATGAGAGCTATTATTAATAAAGTTTATTTGTTCATCTAAAGAAGTAAGCATCAAGCAATTTTCGATAGCATGCTTTTTCCCATAATTCTCACATGTTGAATTGACCATCATTATATTTGCTCCATGTATTTGCAATTTTACAATTAAATCTACCTCCTTTGTTAAAGCAGCAAGTTGTGCATTTACAGATGTTGAGCTATCTAGTTCATACATTCCAGCCGCCTTATTTGGTACCACTATTTTTGATAAGAACATTGAGTGCATAGTGGTGATTAACTCGAATAGGTGTAGGCAGTATTGAATTGATTTGACTATGATTGATCCTCCCACTGAGAAATCCACCTGAGACTTTGATAGTGGTGAAAATATGGTATAGAAATACTGCACTTGATTTCCAATGGTGATCCCATGATTTGGACACTTTCTCATAAGCTCCTTAAATTTGTTCTATGCCTCATGATAGCTTTCCTCATCCATTTGTTCGAAGGTTTGAATTTTCAATTTGATTTTTGCTACCCTAATCGATGGAAAAAATTTGTTGCAAAATTTTTTGATCAGCTCCTCCTATGTGGTAATGCTTCCATTAGGTTCAACATCGAGCCATTCCAATGTAGCATTTCTCAATGTATATGAAAGTAAACGAAGCTTGATAACATCCTCATTAACTCCTGGAGCATGACAATTCCGACAATTCCTGAGAAATCTGAAATATGTGTGTTTGATTTTTCATCAGGTAACCTGTAAAATTGGAGAGTATTGCTCATCAAATTGATTCAATCTACCCATTATCTGGAAATTGTTTATCCCAAAATCTGGATAAACTATGTTGGAACACGCGACTGCTACTATAGGTGTTAAGAACATTGAAACTCACAAATCTCCTTCATTTATTTACCTTCGCTCTTGTTATTGATCTCTCGTGGCTATTTGTCTAATTGGTTGTATAGGAAAAGTGTTGTTTTGATTGTCCGTCACTTGATATTGTTGTTTTTGTTTGTTTTCCTTGCATCTTCATTTGAAGGTATGTTCTATTTTCGAATCAAATGGTTCAAGATCGTAGCCTTGGGTACGAAACAACAATTAACACCTTTTTTTTGTAAATAAAAGAAAATAAACAAATCAAATATCAGTTGAAAATAAAACAAATTAAGACTAAGTAATCGTCCCCCACAATAACGCCAAAAAACTTATTGTCGATTTTATATCCCGCAAGTGTACGTATTGTAATAAATAATAAAGTGGACCTAAGAGTCTGAATATCGTTCTCATGAGGACTATACTTTAATACTTAATTTATTATTTCCAACTTCTATTTAATGAAAATAAACAATAATAGCGATCAGTTGTAATTTTTAATTTAACTACTTAACAATACGTGGATGCACATAAAAGATTGATTGATAATTCAAATAATAAACATATATTAGGGGAGAACAATTTCACATATTGATCACATTTAAGTCTTAAATCAAGATTCATAAAATCTAAGGCATTTTTCGGTTAAATTTTCTTATTGTATTTAATAATTTGCATCTTTACATAATTATTGTTCACAAAAAATCATTGAATAATTGGCCAAAGAATTCAAGGCATTGAGATCATAATTAAAATCAACACATACACACACACACACACACACACACACACACACACACACATATATATATA
>NC_036259.1:4756060-4790284 GCF_002742605.1 Olea europaea var. sylvestris | reverse complement strand
GATGAAAGAAACTAGTACCTACAAGTCAGTACTTATGGATATGCTAGGCATGCAATACTCGACAAGATTAGAAACTCATTGAAGATATGAACTTGGTTTTTATTGTTTAATACTGTCCCGTCTGTTTTACTAAACGTGCCAATAGTTGTTACTTCTTTCTTGAAATTCCCAATTGTGTATCTAATAATCAATGACACAAACCTTACAATTCTCTGAACTATCATTCGGCCAATTCCTCTACCTTGTAGCGCAGGAAGAACACGCAAGACTAAAACACAATAATATAAACTTATACTGTAGAAATATTTCTTGTCAAAAACTATCAACACAAAAATAATAAAGAAAGTGAAGCAAAATATAATCCATCAAAGCACAAAATTTTTCATAAGCATGCATCTTCTCGGCATTACTGATATATCTTCCTTTTAAACACATTTTCTTGTTCTTTTTTATTTTTATTTTTTTCCTTTTTAGTGTGAAACGATGATACTCAGTCATATGCTATCATAACAATGTACAAGAACTTAATCACAAATCACAAATAATGAAGCTCTGATTCATAAGAATGACACGATCTCGGTAGAACAAGTCAAAAGAGGGAGAGTAGATTTAACTAACATGGCATGTCGTAGTTATTAAGGATATAATCTTCCAGCAATCTAGCAAGGACCAATTGCTAGACGTTTATGTACATAGCTGACATCAAATTCATTGACAACAATGCTTAATTTGCTATTGTTGTTTATGTTGGGACAAATAGTTATATCATTTAAATTTTATTTTTAGAACTTCATAAACTTTATCACAAATCACAACAAAAAAGAATAAAGTTGATCACAAATGTGATCAGTGACCTTTTTATTTAAAAAAAAAAAAGCATGATAATTATCTCACCAAATCCAATAGTGTTAATTTCTTCACTTTCACTCATATGTGCCCATCAGAGCTTTACGTAGGGCAGATTAAGACTGATTAAGATCAAAACCACACTGAGTTTCGAAGCAACTGAAATAATTAAAAGAGGCAGTATATATAATTGAAAGGGTTCTTCGAATTCCTAACCATGACAGTAGATAAAAGCTGTTGATATGTGCTGGCCCAGAAAACCACCCCGGTAATGGATGAGATAGGTCGCTACACCCAAATGCAAGGCCATTGACCCCCAGGGGGCTCTCTACCTCCCTGTGAGGCCGTCGACCAGGAAATCTCCCCAATGGTCACTGAACTTTGTAGAAAATTCCTTAGGAGGTCACCGAACTTCAATACGTCCCTAAATAGTCACTAAATTTTGTCGAAATCCCCCAAGAGGTCACTGAATTTCAAAATGTCCCTGAATGGTCACTAAACTTTGCAAAAAGTCCCTGAAGGTCACTAAACTAGTTATGTATGGGGTCTCAATTTGCAACATTGAGTGACCTCTTGGGGGAATTTCGGTAAAGTTCAGTGACCATTTAGGGACGTTTTGAAGTTTGGTGACTTTTTGGGGGGACTTCAGCAAAGTTAAGTAACTATTTAGGGACATATTGAAGTTTGGTAACTTTCTGCAAAGTTCAGTGACCATTGGGGGGATTTCCTCGGCCATCGACCCCCTGGGGCTCTCTACCTCCACGCAAGACTGTCGACCCACTACGGGCGCTCTACCTCTATGTAAGCTTCTCAACCCCCCGCGGGCACTTTACCTCTGCGTGAAGTCGCCTACCAACATGGAATTACCTATGTAGTCATTCCGATACTTAGTCATGCAAATCTCTAATAAGTTGGCGAAACCCTATAGCAGTTATCACAAGCACGACCTCCAAGTGGGAAGTTAAAGGCTCCCCACTCAGAACGTGGGGAAGTGGAAAAGCCAATGTGGGACACGTGGCATAACGACCACCCAGCACTCACCTGGCTTCTGGCCCCTATAAATACCCCCTAAGGAGGACAGGTAGGGGATTGGACATTTTTCCTTTCAGTCATTTGATTTCAGTTTACATTTCTACCAACATATACTGATTATCACACCGGAGGTAAAACGGGAGAGAAAGCCCCGCCCTCACTTTTTAGGTTGCATAAGCCCGTCGGGGTAGTGGAAACGCCAAAGGCCCTCCGGCAGATCAGAAGGCATCATTCTACTACCATTTCATTGACGCCGTCTATGGGAAATCCTTCCATTGAACACCAAAGCCATGTCACGAAGAAGCACAAGAAGTGATACACGGTTGAGGGCAGCAATAGCAGAGACAGAATCGGAATCAGTCTCCAGGGGCCCCGATCCGCCACCGCCATCGCAGTATGTGATGTAAAGCCAGTTCAGTGCCCTAGAGACCCAGTTAGCGGCCATGATGGCCCTCCTACAAAATCAAATGCATAGAATCACCCTCCCACCACATTCGACGGAGGCCCCACCTCCACCCCAGGAGGTACACATAAAAACACCGCCTGTCATCCAACCGGTTACCGCAGGCTCGGGGGCTCCAGGGATGACGGTCTTACAATCCGTCCCACCTATAGTGGATCTGGAGCGGAGAATGGAAAAGATCATGACGAAGAAAATTGATGATGCGATATCTAAAAGAAAAGACAAGTGTAGTCAGATGGTCCTAGAAGAAGACCCGTTCGCACCCAAAATCATGGCGGTCCCTTTACCTAAAGGCTTCAAGCAGCCTATAATAGAGGCTTACGATAGGGTCACAGATCCCCTTGACCATCTGTGGACCTTCTTGATTTGATGAGACTCTATGCAGTACCCGATGCGGTGATGTGCCGGTCTTTCCCCCCGACTCTCAGGAGGGAAGCCAGAGACTAGGTGGCAACACTTGCCTCCCGGTCTATTCGAACATTTGATGAACTTTTCAGGAGCTTTGTAGCCTAATTTCTGAGTAGCAAGAGAAAGAGGAGGACAGCCATTAGTTGATGCAGGTGGTCTAGGAGAAAGATGACTCTCTGCGAGAATATTTGGCCAGATTTAGCCGTACGACCCTTGGAATAGAGGACCTTCAGATGTCAACAGAGGTGACTGCATTGATGAATGGAACTCGAAACTGGGCTTTTAAGATATCACTCTCCAAGAACCCCCCAGAATCAATGCATGACCTATTGAAAAAGGGAGACAAGTATGTTGATGCTGAGGAGGCGGAGAAGGTCACAAACAACCTCAAAGAGGGATGAGAAGTGGAAAGTCACAAGCGCAAGGCGTGGAACGAGCTAAGATCCGCCAACAAAAATAGGCCAATGAGTGAGCAAATGGTTAAAGAGACAGCCCAAGACCGGCCAGCCAGGCACAAACGAGAGGAGTCCAGGGCATTCACCCCTTTGAAAACCTCACACGCCAAACTATTGATGGAGATACGAGACATGAAAGAGCTAGAATGGCCGAGACCCATGGTAACGCCAGTCGACAAAAGAAATCAGGGTAGATATTGTCATTTCCACAAGGATCACGGTCATGATACTGAAGAGTGCCTACAACTGAAGGAAGAGATCGAGCGCCTCCTTAGGCGGGGGCTCCTGGGCAAATATGTGAAGGACAACATGGGGAAGCAAAAAATGGAGGACCGTCCCCCACCTAGGGCCGGAGTGATAAACATGATTACATGAGGGTTAGTAGGAGGTAGAGATTCAAATTCGATAAGGAAAAGCTACGCACGCTCTCTCAAGATCTGCTCCATCCAAAAGAAGGCAAGGTTCAGCCAAAGCATCGCTTTTGGAGAGGAAGATTTGGTAGGCGTGGCGCACCCCCATGATGATGCACTAGTAATAGTAGGCAACATAGCCGATTTCGCCATTAAGAGGATGTTAGTTGATGGAGGGAGCGTCGCAAATGTTCTCATATGGGATGCTTTTTTGGGCTTAAAAATCTTCCATGACAAGTTGAAGACGGTGACCACCTCCTTACAGGGCTTTGGAGGGGCCACAGTAATTCTGGAGGGGACCGTAGACCTCTCTGTTACACTCGGTACTTATCCGACCACTGTGGTAATTGTGGCAAGCTTTTTAGCTATCAAGACTCCCATGGCCTACAATGTGATCTATGGTCGACCATTGCTGAATGCAGTCGAGGCCATCCCTTCAACCTACCACAAGGTCATGAAATTCCCGACCAACAGGGGTGTCGACTGTGTGCGAGGGGATCAACAAGCGTCCAGAAAATGTTATGTCGACAGTATATCGATCAAGGGAGCACCGTCGGTCATGATGCTGGAGGTTGAACCCCTAAAAGGGTGAATCAAACCACTTGAAATGATTGAAAAGATTTTCGCATCAGAAGGACGGGAGTTTAGTGTTGGGGACGATTTGGGATCTGACGAAAAGAGAGAGTTGGTAAGGTGCCTGGCAGACAACCTAGATGTCTTCGCATGGAGCCTAAACGATGTCACTGGGATCAACCCAATGATCGCCCAGCATCGCCTCGGAGTCTTACCCAAGGCCAAACTAGTGAAGCAGAAGAAAAGGAACCTCACTTCCGAAAGGCAAGAAATAGAAAAAGCGGAGGTGGAGAAGCTGCTACAAGCAGGTTTCATCCGAAAGGTGCAGTACCCAGAGTGGTTAGCCAACATTGTGCTGGTTAAAAGTCAAACGGGAAATGGCGCATGTGTGTAGATTACACTGGACTGAATAAAGCATACCCGAAGGACTCATACCCACTCCTCCGGATAGACTACCTGGTTGACGCCACATCAGGTCACAAAAGGCTTAGCTTCCTGGACGCATTTTCTGGGTATCACCAAATCTCTATGGCTGAGTTTGACCAGGAGAAGACGTCATTTATCACAGATTCTGGAACCTACTGCTACACAGCCATGCCATTCGGCCTCAAGAATGCAGGGGCAACATACCAGAGGATGGTGAATAGGGTCTTTCGAGAGTTGATCGGGACTGTCATAGAAGCCTATGTCGATGACATGGTGGTAAAAAGTGTCAAGGCCACCCATCACGTGGCCTGTCTACAGAAAGTGTTTGACGTAGCCCGACGGAACAACTTGAAGTTCAACCCAGAGAAGTGTGTTTTTGGTACAGCAGGCGGGAAGTTCCTAGGCTTCATGATCACAAAAAGAGTGATTGAAGTAAACCTTGACAAAATACAGGCGATACTAGAAATGAAGAGCCCCACTAGTAAGAAGGAGGTCCAGCGGCTGACCGGGCGTGTTGGGCCCTAAATCGGAGTCGAGCAGCAGATAAGTGTTACCATTTCTTTAAAGCCATAGGGGACTCTACAATTTTTGAGTGGACTCAAGAATGCGAAGAATCCCTGGAATCCTTGAAAAGGTCACTACAGCAGTCTCCTATTCTGACCAGCCTATGCCCAGGAGACGTATTATGTCTCTACCTCGTGGTGTCACCCAATGCTGTCAGCACGATTCTTGTGAAAGAATTTCCAAAGGTACAAAAACCGGTCTATTACGTCAGTCAAGTCCTCAAAGGGGCAGACACAAGGTATAGTCTGGACAAACAGCTAGTGCTCACATTGATTGTTGCAGCCAGGAAGTTAAGACCTTATTTTTAGTCCCATACAATGCAAGTAATGACTGACGAACCCATCAAACAAATCCTGCATTGACTAGAGATATCTGGAAGACTTCAGAAATGGACAATTGAAATAAGCAAATTTGACATTGAATTAAGCCTAGGACGGCCATCAAAGTACAGGCTCTAGCAGACTTTATTGCTGAGCTCACCATTCCAATAGAGCCCTTGAAGGGGCAGAAGGCGGACTGAAAGCTTTTTGTAGACGGTTTCTCGAACGGATCAGGAGCAGGGATTATACTGATTGGACCAGACTCCGTAGAATTGGAATACTCACTGCGTTTCGAGTTCCCCGCTACCAATAATGACGTCGAATAGGGTTTCTCGGCCTAGCAGCTAGGCTGGGGGTATCTTCAGTAGAGGTTTCCTATGACACACAGTTGATAGTCGGGCAAAAGTTAGGGGAGTATGAGGCGAAAGATGGAAGGATGCTAGCATACCTGATGAAAGTAAGGGATCTGCAAAGAGGGTTTGTGAGCTTTAAGATAAGGAAGGTCCCACGAAAGGATAACTAGCGGGCAGACGCGCTGGCAAAGCTCGCGTCGACCAACCCAAAAAATTTACCCTGGACAGTTAACATACAAGTCCTACAACAACCTAGCATCTAGTGTTGGGCTGAGGTGAAAAATGTTGAGTATGAAGAAAGCTGGATGGATTCGTTAATCAAATACCTCACAGAAGACAAAGTACCAGAAGACCCCCTTGAGACGAGGAGGTTGAGAGCTCGAGCGGCTTCATTTACCATAATCGATGGGTAGCTTTACAAGCGAGGTTTTACTATGCCATATCTGAAATGCATACGACCTGTCGAAGCCAAGGAGATACTGTTTGAAGTACATGCTGGGATTTGCGATAACCACCAAGGGGCAACATCCCTTGCCTTTAAGATTTTATGGCAAGGTTATTATTGGCCGACCATGAATGGAGACGCCTAAGAGTTGGTACGAAAATACGATGCATACCAGCACCACGGGAATTTGATCCATGTCCCAGTCAAATAGCAGGCAGCCATCTTTGGGGTGTGCCCATTTTTCCAATGGGGAATGGACATTTTATGACCTCTGCCCATGGCTAAGGGATAGAGAAAGTTTTTGCTGGTCGCCATCGACTACTTCACTAAGTGGGTGGAGACAGAGCCATTGGCAACCATCACGACTGCAAAAATACAAGGCTTTGTATGGAGAAGTATAATATGCCGATTCGGGATACCCAGGGTAGTAGTAACAGATAACGACAGACAATTTGACAATCATAGCTTCAAGACATTTTGTGCAAGTTATCATATCGATCAAAGACTAACCTCGGTCGCCCACCCTCAATCAAATGGGTAAGCCGAGGTGATGAACCGAATCATTCTATGGGATTTGAAGACCAGACTAGAAAAGGAGAAAGGGCTTTGGGCAGATGAGTTGCCGAATGTTATATGGGCGTATCACACAACTCCCTAAGAGCCGGTCGGGGAGACACCATTCAGACTGACCTTTGGGATGGAAGCAGTAGTTCTAGTTGAGATCCTAAGCGAGACAATGAGGATGAAAGTCAAGCAGCCCGACAACGCAGTGACTAGGGGTGAACTCAACCTGCTTAAGGAGGTAAGGGAGAAGGCGGCAATAAGAATGATGGCTTATAAATGAAGAGCCACCAAGTACTTCAACCGGAGAGTGAAGCCAAGAGTCTTCAAGCCAGGAGATCTCGTGCTAAGGGATGCAGCAGCAGTAGGACGCCCCTCACCAAAGCTTGGTCCAAACTGGGAAGGCCCATATGAAGTGATCCGCGGGTTGGGGAAGGGAGCTTACAACTTGAAAGACATGAAAGGAAGGCCACTAGGTAGGCCGTGGAATGCAGAGCACCTCAAAAAATATTACCAGTAGATTTTGAAATAGATGCACAGGCTGTGCTTTTGTAAATAAAGTAGAATAGGTTGCATTGTTCATTCTCTCCATATATTTATTTATTTATTTATTTATTTTTTTAAATTTAACGGCAGTTGCATTGATTTTGATTCTTCGTTTTTAGAGTTTGATCCAACATAAAGTGAAATTGCTAGTAAATAATTGTTTTATGAACAGTGGATTCGAGTGAATTTTTTGATATTCTATAAGACATTCCACCCGAATCTTGGCCATCTGAAGGCTCAAACGGATCCAACCGTCTGGACGAAAAATTTTGGTTAAATTATTGTACAAGGTTGGACTGTCTAGACGAGCTAATACTAGCAGGATTTATGTCATCTGGGGATTTGTTCCTCTTATGAGGTCGATTTGGAAAGTACTTACATTGGTGGTAATCTGACCGTTTTTGACGGCGACGATTCTAGAAATAGTCTTTATGAACAAAACCATTCAAGCGCGAGTGATATTATGTTTACTAAGAACTTGCCAAGAAAATTGATGAAGATTGACTTGATAAGAATTCAAGATGTCTATGGTATTATTTTTTCACATAAGGTGATTTGGATTAGCTGGACAATTACATTTTCTTTTAGTGTGGTCACACGGTAAGTTTGGTAGATTATTTTCTCATGATATATTTATTCATTTGAGGTTCTTATCATATCTTCATTCAGGTCATTACATCAATTCATAGCTATCGTGAAGGAGCGTATTTAGAAGATCTTAGCAATACCTAAAGATCGGAGGGATAGTCAGTTTCTCCTATCTTTAGAGATCTTTTCTTCGAGTAGCTTGTGGATCATACTTTAGCAAAACCAATAGGTATTCCTTCTAATTTTTTAAGAATGTGGTCCATGCTATAATGGCAAAGAAATATGAAAATTCTTGGCAATGACATAGCTTTGTGCGCTTTACTTAATTCAACTAATCGTGAGATTACAGGTTGAATTATGTCAAAGGTGATAGGATTTTCGCTTGACATTTTGGAGATGAGAAAAGTGAAGAAATCTAAGAAGGTTTCTTCTTTTACGATGATAGTCGACGATATGATTTTTCGTGTCAGAACGAGCTACCGGATGCCTCTTTCCCAGCGGTCCACAAGCACAATCTTTTAGAGCTATCATTGATAGATGATGATTTGACTGTGCTTACTTTTCCTTCCGATTATTTTGCATTTTTTGACCTAGGTGTGGTAGCACTTGGACACGTTACGAGCAACTTTGTCAAGTGAAGGCCGCCGAGAACATGATGGCTCAGATTTTTAAGGTATAATATTTTTTGTATACTTCATTATGGATAACCCATTTGATTGGACCTAACTGGTTTTTATTGTCTTTAGTGATTGTAAAGGGCTATTTTTTAGAAGAACGAAGGCATTAAATAGGCTAGAAAGGTACGCTTCCTACAAGATACGAATACCTTATTACATGGAAAAGTTGAAAATTTTAAGGTGGGAGAAACTACTTGGCTACCAAAAAGGTGGTAGATGAGTTGGCGGAGATGGTTAGTAAAAAGCTAGCTTTGGAGGAGGAGCTTGCAAAGAAAAAAAATCCTCGGGAGTTCAGATTGCTTTTTTGGAGGATGTTTTGGAAAATTATCATCTAGAGGTTTAGATAACTACAATTGCCTTTGATAATTATGTTTTTACACTTATTTAACACCCAAATATGCTAATTAATGATTAAATTGAGCGAATTCCTATTCATAATTGTGTATTTATGGCTTTTATAGGTGAAACAACTCAAGGAAGGAGAACAAAGCAAATGAGGTGAAAATGGATCAAAATCACACAAAATTGTGAAGTTGGGGACCAAAATGTACAAGTTCCAGAGTTCAAGGACTTTATGTTGCAATTTATAAAGGGCTTAATCGAAAGAAAAATCAAGATTTGAGGATCAATTGTACAAATTCATAGTTGAGGGACATAATGTGCTTACACTGAAGGACTTAAGCTACAAATCACTGGATAAGGGGGCATCGCCTAGGCACTACTAGGGCACCCACTCGCTGTCCATTTATAGATTTTTGGTGTCGAGGAGCCCTGGCTATTGATTGGGGTGTTTTATTTTGTTTTTCAAAATCCAGGGACTAATTTGCAATTTTTGGGGATGGTATTTTGCCCTTTTTAAATGCATTTGTCAATCATTTTAACCTTATTCCATCTTTCATCGGTTTGAACACACAAAAATCCTAGGCTTAAGAGAAAAAATAGTAGGAGAAAATGTGGAAATACAAAGCAAAATTTGGGATTTGAAACGAAGATTCAAGATTTCAACCGTTAATTTCTTAAAGAATACATTTAAGGGATGGGTTTCTTTTATTATCTTGTATCTTTTCATTATCTCCATCATTTTGTAATGGATTTCATATCTATTTCCATATTTAATTTCTATGTGTAATGGGCTAAGTGTTTAAATTTGGGATTTATGACTTAGCTTGACCTAAGTTTCATTAATATCAATATTTACCATTTGATGCTAAAGTTGCCATTGTTATTGTGCAACTTTTTTTTTTATTGTGATTACATTTCCATATTTAGTTGGCCAATAGATGATTAAGGTAGGTGGTTAGTGCAATTAATGAAAGATTGTTGTGTCTTTTTAGATCAAAATACTTAAAGTCCTAGGTTGTTTTAAGAGATATAGATATACTATTAACCCTATGTGATTCATTGATTTATTTTCACTAAGATATAATGCGATTGGTTGTGTTTTTATCAACATAGAGATATAGTGGATAAAATTAATCAACTAAAATTATTTTCGCTCGAGAGAAAATAAGTGATTGAAATTGGAAAATCGGGTCCAACATTGTAACTGGGTGATTTATTTTTCTAGTTTATTGAGATATTAAAGAAACGATAATTTAATGATATTGTAAATCCCAACTCATTCCAAAATTTTTTCACTTTCACAATTATTAGTTTAATTAAACCCTAAAATTATTTTCTTTTCATTTCTAACTTCAAAAATTTTAATTGTGTGTATTTTTATCGTTAAGTTGAATTAATTATAGCGTAATAAGAAGAAACGCTCTTCAGGGGATCAATCGGACTCAATATCCACTTTATTACTTGAATGCACCCATGTACTTGTGATATATAATTTTAGCGAACAACCTTCGCTATGAGAGATTACAAGAAAGGCAGGCATACTAGTTGGGATACGGATAAGCGATTGTCAAGTAACCGTGCCAAATGCTCGGTATGCTGAACGAGTTAGAAGAGTAGCTCGAAGATGGGGTTGTGTCCGGTGAGAAGATTGGGAAAGTTGATCTAAGCGATGCCAATGGTGGTCAAGCTTAAGTCTCTATGGTAGCACATTTTTCAAGTGTGCTTTTCGACTTGTATTTCATTTGTAACTTATGTATTAGACAAGTGGGTTTCCATAATGTAGTATGTGTGTGTATTTGAACATATGTATTTCTAGATTATGTAATATATGAATTTATCATGGTTGGGTGTTAGATTGCCTAAAATCTTTTGATCAAATATTGAATTTAAGACTTCATATGGAATGGAATGAAATTATGCATAAGTTTATGAAAATAATATATGGACAAAAATTGAATTAATTGAAACACTTTTGAATTTTTCCTCAAAAGATAGAGTATTCTTACCAACATATTTTTACAAAGGATTCAATTATTTAGGTCCATCTGACAACATGGGTAATGTCTGGTTGGCTTTGAGGCCGTCGTATGATAAGTGTGTTTCTACACATTTATTTGTGCTGCAAAACATGACTATTTCCTGATAAATACAATGGATTATGACTTAATTTTATTAAATCTTGTTTTGTAGGACCATCTTGATGGATGTGATGGAATCCAAGAGAAAAGAAGCGAAAAAGGGCCAAAATGAAAGAAAACGAAAGTCAGGGATTCAAGTACAAATCACCTAAAGTTGACCCAAAAGGTGAATTGAGGACACAGATGAGCTAAGTATCAACTTGAGGATAATATGTGATTATAAAAGCACAAAATTGAAGACGAAGGACCAAGATGAAAAAGAATGAAAGTTTAGGGACCAAAGTGTAAATAAATCGAAAGATGATTCAAAAGATTGGATGAACCAAGCACTAATTCGAGGCTATTTTGGATTGATGAAAGAGGAGAATCAATAAAAGAGATTAACATAGGAGTAAATCAAGTTCAAGGACTAAAGTGACACAATTCGGAAGTATACACTACTATATGACCGCATAGTAGTAAATTCCATGCGGTCGCATACATTGCAGCAGGAAAGTGAAAGGTCGTTTTTGGCTAAGCTATGGGGTCGCATACCTATACTTCTGGGACTAATTATGTAATTTCCTGTTTTCGTTAAAACTCTTATGAAACCTGGTTGTGATGGGATATATAAACACTAAAAACGTCAAATTAGGGGGAGAACGCCTGGGGAAGAAAAAGAACTCATATTGGAGGCGATTTTACACCATAATCACAAAGAGAAACACGAAGATCAACGAGATTACAAGCTAATTCATGCACCAGTGATGTCGTTTCTTACAACTATTATGTATTTTGTTTTCTTCTTCATGTTAGGCTAGATTTTCATGTATTAGGAGATCGATGAACCTCATCAAATGATTTTTAATTTCTAGTTTTTGCAAGTTTTACATCGAAACACGTTTATTGAATTTTGAATAATTTATATACAATCAATTGTTTCAATAATTATGTGCACGTAATTATATGAATGTGGTGACTTATTTCACGTATTTGAGAGAAAGGGAATAAGTTTGGCAGGGTATAAATTGTTGTAGGGTCCGATAAGGGATATAAATATACTACTATGCCTTACGTGAATCTTTAAGTGCTCACAGTACTACATGCATTCTCGTATAGTTGTATCCGTCATAGAGATATAGGTCGGTGATATTTGAGAATGGGTTGAACTTTACTTGAGAGAGATTGTTGGATAGATTTAGGAGCATTGATTTTTCAAAATATCAACGTGTTGTTAATTTGTGAAGCTAGGGTTAAAAGTCGACATTGCTTGGGGATTCATGATCCTAGTGCGATTTCATCAATTTTTGCATTCAACATTAATTTTGCATTCAAATTCACTTGATTCATACACATTTGCATATTAGGTTAAAATTAGGGTTAATTCTAGTTATCACAATTCTTGTTTGACAATTTGGTGTCGGTTAAGGTCAATTTAGATAGAATTAAACTATTCAATCTTTGTGGGACGACATTCAAACTCAAATTTTCCACTTTATTACTTGTCGCAAATCGTACACTTGCGAATTTAGATCAAAAGAATAATTTTGTGAACACCGTAGTTTGAAGGCACTTGAGTTTTCATTTGGTTTAATTGTGATAGTAGGGCCATCTTCGTTTGGATGGCTTGATAAATTTGTGTGATCATCTTCATTCAGATGGCTTGATGGAAGTTGTGTGATCATCAGCATAGATGGTGATCGTATGGTCATCTTCATCCTCCAAGCCTTTCCTAATTTCGACAGATAAGGTAAGTCTTAAACACGACAAGTGATATGTCTTGTCCTATCCTGTGAGTCTTCTAAGAGCAATGACAAGTTAGGGTCGTCAACGGTAGAGATGCCACCAGCTGTTTAAGCCATATAGTAGTATATAAAAAAATTGATAGCACAAATTTAGGAAATTTCAACCGTGTGTATATGTATTTGATTTACACTAGATTAGCTTATGAGTGGCAAATTAAGCTTTTCAAGGATTTAACATATCAAATTTAGAGTTGTCTTCTGATAGACTACGAGTCCCTAAGTATATAATTGTATATGAAAAAGAAATTAGAGAATGGACAAAATGGAAACAACATCAAGATGCACATGTGGGTAATCACTGGAAAATTTTTAATAGATTAAATATTATTGAATAGAATTTTATTTAGATTTATTATTGTTCCAAATATGGTCTATGATCCAAAATATTCTATACATGAACTCGTTTCATTCATTTATAAAGTGTATTTAAGTGTTAAGCTTTCAAAGTCATCTTTCAAGTTTATATTATTGCAAGTTCTTCAAAAATTCTGTTTAGGCAAAAAATCCAACAAGGTGCTCTCATTATTTTCTTTCGAATTCTTCACTTTTTGAATTAAGTTAAAGAGTGTTGACACACTATAATCAATATAGTGTATCCCTCTATCATTTGATGAAAGAAAGTTCGAAAATTTGGTTTTTTATCCGAAAATTGAAAAATTTCAGATTTATTGCTAGGAATATTTGCACACAGCACATTCTGATTTTCTGGACAAGATATGTGCTGAAAGATCTTCTCAATTGTGCGAAGCCAATCCTTTGTTGCCAAAGGGTCATTGTCGCCATCGAAGCTAGGAGAGCAGTATCGAAAAAACTGCTCAATGATTGGTATAGTTAGAGCAGCGAATTGGTGCTAGAGTAGGGGTGGTATAGTGGCAGTTTGTGTTGCGATGGGTGGTATTGTCGGTACATGCTGTTCGGTCTGAGCCATTGGTGCTGTTGGAGTAGTTGTGCCATTAAGACCCACCTCATTTCTTCCACCGCTTGTTGCAATCTCTAATTGCTCTCGTGTGTGATATTGGTACCATTTCCCTTCATACAAAAATGGAATAGGTTTGTAATCTTTCAGAAAATCATACATTGCACAATAAAATGACAGACTAAAATTAGGAAATTACCAATTTTATTATTAACTAAATCCTTTATAGGGAATACAATCTATGAAAAAACATCTAGTACTAATCAACTGAAAAGCAAAAAGGAAATCTTACTCGACATCAACATGATCCAAACCTAATAAAATCTACTAAAAAAAATCCCTGCTACTACTCTTTCATGACATCATCGTTGTCAATCCAACCGCCGTGAAACCTAAATTCTTGGAAGACTGCAACTTATCGTCTGAAATAATTGGAGGTGCATCTTCACAAATGTACATCTCAATAGGATTCAATCGCCTTCATGATAAACAAGTGCATCATCTCGGACTTGCTCCCACTATGCTGTCAGCTGTGTGCAAAAAGCCTCATAGTCAATCTCCCGAGGTAAAATGGGTATAGCCTAACTCTCCACAGATGATTGTAAATTGATTTGTCCATCTCTAGCCATTCTTCTGGCAATGTATCAATAAGGAAGTGGGTGGCCCGACGGCTAGTAACCATATATCCTAGTTGCCTTACTTCTCTCGACCTTACTAGCATTTCCCTAATGTGCTGGCCCATATAATGCATCAGATTCCACTGATACTCTTCGTACAGCCTCATGATCTCATATCGACGAGGTATCATTGAACGCATCTTCCTACATGTTCTCTTAGTCCGTGCCATCTGTGCCAAATCAATTATAAAGTCCAAATAGGTGGGAATATCTTTTTCGAGGACTAAAATGAACATACATAATTTAGTTATGTTCTCAAAACTCAAAAAATCTCTATCATATTCTCAAATTTGATTTCCTTAAACATAAATTCTCGTGATTTAAATATATAAAATCACATATTAACATTTCAAATATTATAGTGCAGCATAAATTTCTTAAAACTTTCTTTACCTCAAAGTTGACAATTTGCGACAATAGGCATGATGGTAAAAAAATAATTTATTTGACACACAATTCCTAAATTTTTGGAAATCAAGCTTATGTTTCGCAAGTCTATAGAAAGGTAAACTGCGCTCTAATACCAACCATAATGCCCTAAATTCTAATAACCCAACGCGTTACCAAGCATGAGTTCTTTAACGTTAATCTCCAAAATACAAGATTAAAGAAAGTTTTTAAAATAGAATTTATTTAATCAAATTATATAATCAAAACATTTTTTTTCTCTTTCTCCTATTTTTTAAACATATAAACTTAGGAATATTACGGAACAAAATAACTTGGAATGAGTTTTTATAAAAAAAAAAAAAAAAAACAGCAAGCTAAAATAGCTTTCCACCGTTGTGCAGTGAGTTTGCAAAAATTATTTAACCTAGCAAAACATGACGAAAACTTATGAAATTTTACAAAAAAGTATAAAACTCTTATAAGTAAGACATATAAAAATTTGGGTTCTTGACAACCACGTTTGAAGCTCAAAATTTATTTTCGAACAAGCTGGTTTGTGTTTTCCAGATTTGACTATCACAGTTTGATAAAATTGGTATAGTAAATTCTACCGGACTCCGATCAACCTCTTTTCAGTTGCATATGATAAATAACTCACAAGAAATCATTTTACAATTAAACATGCTAAAATTCTAAATATGCCGACAATAACCCAATTTTTGAAACAGTGGCAAAATTCTAGAAATTTACTAAAAAACACCAGTTTAAAGATTAAAATTTTCTGTCTCAAAACATGAATATAAACTACAATTTCTGGGATTCCACAATAATTATTAAACATTAAGTGATCAGCATAAGAAATAAATTTCTTTAAAAATAACATATGCCATTCATGCCGAACTACCGCTTGATCTCCGATTACTCCGAAAAGGTTAAATAGGAGTAAGTATCTCAAAGAAATACTCAGTAGGCAACATATGCTATATTAACATAATAATAATAATATGTTTGATCATGCATCCTTAGATGTTGCCTTCATAAATAAGCAAATTGATGATCAAGTGATTTACTTAAAGTTTCAGTTTAACATATATACTTAAAGTCCCGATGAGCTTTTGCGACCATCAGTTTTAAATATATATAATTATTCTTGCATCAAAATTTAAGAGAAACTCTTAAAATCACTTCATATATTGCATGAGCAAATATAACGAATAGCATGCCTAAATGAAAATTTAATTCATATAACAACAACTTAACGTAGAGATCGTACCTTAACTTGTAGTGATGAGAAAACGTCTAAATTGAATAGAAACCCTTTCCAATTGAATCTGTAAAATAATTAATTTAAAAGGATTTGTTGTCCTATGATCCTTTATAAATAATCTAACCAATTTTTGGGTAAAGTGGCGTGAACCCCCCTCAAAATGCTATAGTATACCTAATCTCCTAATAATGATGGAAACTGAAGTCCAATAGGAACTGGATACCCAAATTAATTAGGACACCTAGAATATTTATCAAACCCTACAAACTAAATTAGTCTTAACTTTATAAGTAGTATAAGCCTCTTAATTATGTATTAAATATATGATTTCTTTTCCTAGTTAAGATGTGAAACAAATATACTAAATTTAATTTGCAAATTGATCAAATTGGTTAGATGGATTATGAGGAATTCAAATGAAAAACTAATAAAACTAATACAAATTATCATTCCTTAAAATTCAAAATTCAAAAAATAAAATTCAAAACTATCCAATGACACACGTGGCTACAAAAAAAATATCAACTAAATCCTTAATTGACTTTAATTAAACATGTGGATTCTTTGAAAATCAATGTCGTGCGCCAATCTTATTCGAAATAACTTTTTCTCAAGTACAAAATTTGCCATTTAATATGAGCTTCGAACCAAGTCCAAAATCGATATGAAATTTCTCGCTAGATGAATATTTGACTGAAAGCTAAAATTTTGACCCAAAGATTTATTTTTAAATTAGTCCCTCGGTATCTCAAATTAACAAAACATGTCAAGATGAAATAGGTGAAAATTTATTTTTGGTTGCTACAACAGATCTTCGACATGGTTTTTCGAAAACTTTAAGAAAGCTTATGGGGATAGGAAATGATTGTCTTTTATATCGGATAACCACAACAGTATCAAGAATACAATTGAAAATTTGCACTTGATGACCTCTAAACCTGAAATCTTATTACGATAAATTAGGTCACAACATAACGCAAGCATTCAATTTGATTGTTAGAACATACACATTGTCAGAATTCAAATATAACATGCAACAGCAAGATATAAATGTATTACTTTCAGTCAGATTTTGTACACATAAACAAGTGTACAAAATGTAATGTGTATGATTTGCATCATCATGTTTTATGTGTAGGATGAAGTTGGACTTGAAATGTGGTCACGATTCTATGTGTCCGCAAACAGATATTCCTTAATGACATCAAATATAGTGGAATCAGTGAATGTGATCACAAAGGTAGCCATGAACTACCTTGCTGTAGCTTTATTGGAATAATTGTAACAAATTATACAATCCTAGTTCTGCAAATATAGAAACAACATGCATGACATTTTCATGAAGTTGTCGAGCAAGTACGTGAAACTAATGAGGGAAATGAGCACAAATTTGAGGAACTTGAGGGTAATTGATATTTGTAACCTAAACTAAATATCTGTGACCTAAACTTTAGATATGTGTATGTGTCTATATATATATAGACGTGCATTCAATAAATGTGACGTGCATAAATCATAAATTTATCTCTATCATTGAACTTTATCTACGTAACCAGAACTTCATCTCTTAGACAATAATATATCTATATGACTTGACATATCCACGTTGTTACTTGTTTGTAATAACTATGACATGTACGTAAACTAGAACTTTATCTCTGCAATCTAAAATTTATGTCTATGACTTGTACTTTACGCCTGTAACCTGAACTTCATTTTCGTGACTTGACATGTGTACAATTTTCATTACTTTTTGCAAGTATCTATTGCCAACCAAACCATATTTTTTGTTAGTAACGAAAGATCATCTTTTGTTGTTGATATAGAGCAACGTCTATACAAATGTAGGATGTTTCAAGTTGATCAGTTACCATGTCCATACACATTGATTGTGATTGGAAATACGAAGAGGGATCTACATGATTATTGTTCATACTGTTACACAAGAGAGGCATACATGAATGTATACCTAAGATTGGATTTTTCAGTAGAAAATCTAAATGATCGGATAGTGCTTGAATAAGTACAAGACACAATTGCTTTAGCTCCTAATCAAAAGACAAGTTCTGAAAGAGGAAAAGGTTATCAGGTGAATGGAAACCAATTGTCAAATATGAATTTTGTGGAGCAAATGGTCACAAACGCAGAACTTGCAGCTGCTTGGTTCCACTAAGCAAAAGTCAAGCAAAAATAAACCCAAATAATAAGAAATCAACTAATGATATACTTTCACCATAGTTAGCTCACTTATTTTCAATGTTCTCTTTAATATTTCATTCGTTGGTTGTAGGTATTATTTGGTATATCATGTATCAGTATGTGCTAATTCATTGAAATAATACAAGTATAAAGTTGTGATATTATTATGAGAATTTACATATATTGGACTTATCAAGTTCACAACATGTGCATACTATAATGTGACTTAACGGGTCGATCTATAACATGCGCAAATGAAACTGTGACGTGGAACTATTGTCTTGTAACCCGTGCCTATGATATGTAACCTTTGCATTGTTATGTATGACTTATAAACTATGAACTATGACTTGTGAACAGAATATGTGACTTGTTATAATTGTACAAACACATGTAAACAATTATATTTAATCTATGACATTGGTAATTGATTTGTAGCCTCTAAATAATATCCTGCAACTTATAAACTATAATATGTAAAGTGTAATCTATGTCCTGTGTGTTGAGATTGTCCTACATCGATTGTTGATAGGGTTGGTATTCAGTTTATAAACTTAAGGGAAAGCCTTACCTCTTGATTTAGCTTTTGGGGTGAGAGAGGCCCAATACCACACAACATTAGTATTAGAACCTAGTTTATCGACAAGTCTCTAGCCCAATAGTCACGGAGATGCAAGTTTGTTTGAGGAGGAGAAGGGTTTAGTCTCCCACAGGCCCCATTGTGTTGGGAGGAGATGGGTTTTGTCTCCCGTAGAGCCCAATACGTGGAGGAAGATGTGTTTGGTCTCTTGCAAAGCTCGATGTACGAGGGGGAGATTATTGAGATTGTTCCATATCAGTTGTGGATAGGATTGGTATTCAGTTTATAAATGTGAGGGAAAAACCTCACTTTTGAGCTAGCTTTTAGGGTGAGAGAGGCCCAATACTACCCAACACTATGAATTGTAAAATGTAATCCTTGATTTCTGAAATAAATTAGTAATGAGTGACAAGTGGACATTAATTTGTGACATATTGACAAAATCTTTACAATTTGTGACCAATGCAATGCAATATGTGACCTATGCAAAATAACCTATACAACGTAATTTGTGACCTATGTAGCGTAATCTGTGATCTCCTGACAACAATATGAGACTTTTGAAATACCTGAAGGACTTTGAATTGATAAACATATATGAGTGGAGGCTGACATATGATGTTGTTGTGTAGCTAAGAACTTCTAAAACTACTTTACTAAATCTGTCGACATAGGACTAGAAAAGGTAGTACTCTAGTATAGATGAGTCACCAGTGGCATGGTGGCAGCCATGTTAGCATTGGGACGATAGGATTGTAGCTGAGGTTGTGGTTGTTGCTTCTTCAATAACTTAGAACATTGAGACTTTCAATGTCCCTTTTGTTTACAAAAGTTACACTCATTACTAGCAACTCGTACATAACATTTGTTCCGATTCTGTGTGTACAATCAAGAAGGCATGGCTAACACTGAGGTGCTAGATGGAGGAAGAGATACTTCTTTTGCAAGAGATTTCAAACATGTTTCCTTAGCTACAAGTTCACTAACCACCGAATCAATTGAGGAGAATGGAGTATGAGGCAAGATAGAGCCTCGAAGTCCTTCAAAATCATTGCGAGGTGCCATAAAAAATTGAACTAATCGCTGCTCCTTTCTAAAAGTAATATATTTCTCAAATGCTTTCAGTCCTGCTAATTCTGTAAGAGCCAACTCATTCCAAATTGAATTTATACCAGTGTAAAACTCGATTGAATTTGGTCTCAACCAAACTTTGGTTTGGTTGAAATCATGATTTTTGGTTCTAGTTGATTAGGATTTTGCACAATTTCTTCTTGCCTAGTTTTTTTCTAGGATTTCCAACATGTCACAATCAGAAATTTCATAAGTTTCACTCAACTATAGGCTCTAATACCATGTTAACAATATGAAATACCTTGAACTAATGTAGTGAATCAATTCAAAGAGAAGAAAAGAGAAGAGAAGAAGAAAGAAAGAAAGAAAGAAAGCAATAATCTATTGAGCCACAAAAAATTAGGTTTCTAATGGCAACACATAAGTTTATATATTACAAGAAAAGTAAACAAAAAGGAAACCTATAAAAGAAGGAAACTAAATATTATGCAATAGTATTATGTTTGTCTAACATATATTATATATGGCTAACAGAGAGTCGTGAACTGCATATTACGGATTTATTTTTCTCATTTCCTTTTCGTACAAATGTACAACTTAAGGTGTTCAGACTCTAGGTTCAAAAAGTTAGGGTTTCTCTATTTGCTATGATTTCGCTTATTTGGCTAATTATTTTTTTAATTGATATGCTTTAGTAAACTATTTCGATATTTTCATTATTCGTATTATAAAGTGGTACATCATGTAGAACAGAATTGTCAACAACTTCTTTTTGTTTTATTTTTTCCCATTATGATATAACTTATTGAAATATTTCAATTACATAAACTTCTTCTAGAATTTTGTAATTAGTTATGTCTATGTATTCTTCATGAGTATGCATCTCTTAAATGGGTCATCTTTCTTATTTGCTCCATTTTCTTTTGGAGATTTTTATCTTAAAATTGAATGAAATCATGATTTAAGCATGCAATAGATATATCTCACGAATTATACTCTTAGGATGTCAACTTGAGTTGAAATATTTAAACTGGTATGTGGGATATCATTAATATCTTTCAATATATATATTTTACTACATGTAAAATAGCATTTCCTAAAAACAAATAGAAAGCATTTTATTGAATATAATAATTTTGAGATTATATCCTCCAGGAATAAGTAATATTCTTCTATAATATTAACATGATATAAATATCAACTTCTTCAAAAGCAATACAATACTCTTCTAGAATATTGGACTTCCTTACGTACTAGTAGACTGAAGTTAGGTGGGCCTAATGACCCCTATTTCTTCCCAATGATCTTCCCTTTGTTGGGTGCTTACATCAATAAGTCGATATTAAGGCAAGAGCTTTTCAAGTAGTGCATTTTGGTAATCATTATTTTTAGTCTTTAGAAGCATAATCATCATTAAATTTTTGTAATGTTCTAATTCTTGAGAATATTAAAGATTATACAAATGTGCTTATCGAGAACAATAATAACATATTTTATTATATTATAAACATATACCTATATACAACATTAGTTGAATCAAAAGATTTAATCGATCTAAAACTCACAAATATTATAAAGAATACACTTACTTGAATTTGACAAGTCTTAAAAAACTTTATGAAAGTGATAGAAACGTTATGAATATTACTCAAGTTCGAAATTTTTAGAAAACCTTGAATAATTGACAAATTTCATATTTTATATATATATATATATATATATATATATCACTTTAAAAATTCACTACTGTTCACGTAACTATTTATCATTAATTTATCATGAATGAATCGATGGATTTGAAGAAAAACAAGTTGCGAGCGTTTTGTCCAAGTTTCAAATGATTGGATCATGAAATGATGACATCTCAATATTTTTTTTCACAGCTATACATGATGTCCAAACTTTTGCAATTTTCTACTACGTTGATATCAGATTTTCTCTCTATTTTGAGTAAGTTTATTTGTGCTGCTAACGTGTTATAAAACTAAAAAGAATAAAAGATTTCATATCTAAGAGATTAAGTATGACCCATTTTAATATTAAGAAACAATGTTCAAAATTTCAAAAATTAAATATTATTTACAATTTACTTATGAAATAATTAATTAAAAATTTTTATTAGTTAAACATATTCACAATTCTATGCAATTTGGTTACACATTATTGAATTGATTGGACACAAATTATTTCTCAATCATCGATAAAAATTTTTATAGGTCATAATTTATTTATTGGTCACATAATCAAAAAATTTATAGGTCACCAACTTATTTAACGGTCACAACTTGTCAAATTAATTGGTTACAAGAAAATTCTCGATCATAACTTAATAAATTGTGAATTACAACTATAGTTTTTAGGTTATAAATTATTTATTGGTCACAATCAACCAAATAATTGATTATAAACACTTCCATCCCATCCCCACCCATGATTGTTGTACCAGCACCACAACCACCATGACCATCATCAACATCGTCACCACCCACTGGACATGCAAAACCACCACCACAGCAATAAAAAATTACTATACACCACAGCAACTGCAAAAACCACAACCACAACACCACCACACACCGAACTCCGGCACCATAGTAGCCTTAATCAACCGCTTTATAAATCGATCATTACATACACTCAAACCATGCCACAGCAACCCTAATCCACCAACTGCATCTCATAGCGCTATAATAGTAATCCAGCATCTTGTAGTGCCATAATAGTAATCCGCCAACTACATCACATAGTGCCACCGAATCCCTTGCCCACAGTCATTGTCGCACCACCTTACTTACAATGAGTAGTCATTGGGAGATTTTGCCGTTTCGAAGCAGCAACACTATAGATTGGCTAAAATCTTGATGTGCTCATTTTTTTTGGGTACCGCTATTTCTATCCACACTTTTTATAAATACATCCACTTTTAAAAATAATTTTTATTATATTTTAAATGCTATGTAAATTTACTTAAATAGACATAAACAAAATTAAATAAAACTACAAAACTCTAAATTGATCCACTAATTTTTAATTTCATTAAATTATAAATCTTTTTTCATTCTTTTAGAATTTGTGTTTAACTAGAATCTTAATAGATAAAGAAAAATTACATGAATATAATTCGGGAAAATTAGGCAATACTCTAATGAATGTCGTTTATTTATTTGATAAGTTTTGTTAATGAATTTCTGTGATGAACTTCAACTCGGCAATTTTGCAAGGTGTTTGTCAGCACATAACGCAGAGCCCAGAAAAGAAGAGTTGTCTTACACTCCTAGCAATTTGCTTACAGAATTGATTTGAATATTTGGTAGAGGAAAACGTTGGAATTGCTAAGAATGTGAACGAATTGATTGGTAAAACCCCATTGGTATACCTGAATAATATTGTTGATGGTTGCATCACGCGTGTTGCGGCCAAGCTTGAATCTATGGAGCCTTTCTCTAGTGTTAAGGATAGGATTGGTTATAGCATGATTTCAGATGCTGAGGAAAAATGCCTTATCAAACCTGGGGAGGGTGTCCATATTGAACCTACAAGTGGTAACACTGGCATAGGCTTGGCATTCATGGCAGAAGCCAAGGGATACATGCTTATCATTATGATGCCTTCAATTCTCATTGGTTTTGGTGCTGAAGTGGTGCTCACTGACCCCGCAAAGGGAATGAAAGGTGATGTTCAGTAAGCTAAAGAGATATGAGATAAGACACATAACTCCTACATTCTTCAGCAGTTTGAAAATCCTGCCAACCCGAAGATACATTATGAAACCACTGGACCAGAGATCTGGAAATGGTCAAACGAAAAAATTGATGCTTTTGTTTCTGGGATTGGTATTGGAGGGACGATCACTGGTGCAAGAACTTTCCTTAAAGAGCAGAACCCTGATATAAAGTTGTTTGGTGTGGAGCCAGTTGAAAGTCCTATTCCCTCCGGAGGAAAACCTGGTCCTCATAAGATTCAAGGAATTGGTGCTGGTTTTATTCCTAGAGTTTTGGAGGTTGATCTTATTAATGAAGTAATTCACATTTCAGGCGATGATGCCATAGAAACTAAAAAGCTTCTAACATTGAAAGAAGGGTTGCTAGTGGGAATATCATCTAATACTACAGCAGTTGCTGCAATTAGGATTGTGAAGAGACTAGAGAACGTTGGAAAACTCATTATGGTGATCTTCCTGAGTTTTGGTTGTGCTTTTTGAATCCGTGAGGCGAGAGGGTGAGAACATGACTTTCGAGTAAAATGTTTGCTGGCTTTTCGACCCCTCTCTAATGTTTGTCGCATCCTGTGTTTTTGTCATTTTAGTTTTCTTCAAATGTATTAGATGAAATTGTTGGAAATAATGTGACGCTTTCTTATAGACATAGGCTATGTCACACAGCATGAAGTGATGGGATTTTGCATAAAAAAAGGGCAATCTGAAAATGTAAAAAAGTTACATTATTAACGTGGATGCAAATAGTATTTCTTAAATGTGGATATATGTTATTCAAATGAATGAATTTAGTAAGGATAAGATTAGAATATAACGTGGATGCAAATAATATTTTTTTAAAATCTTATTATGGATGAACTTAGAGTGGGATGTAGTTATAAAAAGTGTGGATGGAAATAGCACTACCTTTTTTTTTTTTCCTCCTTGGTTATGGTAGTTTATTGTGGCCGATAGTTTTATTTTTGCTTTTTGTTGAGGATTGGGATAGTTGCGCTAGGGTTGTTGTGGCGATTTTGCGGTAGTGGTGTGCTAGTATGTGGTCTTGGTGGTACTATGACATGGTTGTATTGTGCAATGCAGTACGATGTGATGGTGGTTTTGAGATTGCGGTGGTGGTTTTGTAATTTTTTAGTTTTCTTCCTCCCTTGCGGTGGCTGATGGTGGTTTTCGGTAGTTGCCAGAGAGAGAGAAAAGAAAATGTAGAGAATTTTAGGGCTTGTGAGTGAGGTAGACTGGATGGGGGTATGTTAATTAATTTAATTTTATAATATTATAATTAATATTAAAGGTGAATTATCATTTGATTTTTGAACAAAAAATTTGTTAAATTTGATTTTTGAATTAGACATTTTAAAATTGTGGATAGGTGTGATTTCCACAAAATTTTATTATATCACTATACCCATATTTATAGGTTGACTCTTTTGTAGTAGAGATATGACATATTTAAATAAATAATTAAGGCTAAATAATTATCACTAACTCCTAGTTTTATAATACCTTAATTGTTTATTTTAAGACCTCTAAGTCGGAATTGGGGCAAGGACATGTCCTTCCTTGCTTGGGCCGTGGGCAGACATTTTGCCATGCCTGCTCAAGGACATTCTAAACATTGTGGAGATAAAGGGCATTGCAAATATTATGGAATTAAGACGCTGTTCTCAATCACCTCTCGCACCCTCCTGCGCTTCACTCACTCCACTTTCTCTAGCCTTCAAATTCTCCTCTACAACACTTCCTCTCCCAAAAACCACCATTTATCTTGCACCCTACTTCACATTCCTCACAAAACAATCGGGAATCATCTTCACCAATTCAATGCCAACCCACTTAAATTCGATCGACAATTTGTCACGCCAATGGCTGGAAACTTGCACTAGAATTCTTTAACTGGCTCGAAACTGATGTGGTGCAAAAGGAATTAGGCTTCATGGCAAAGTGGGACTGGCGCAAGAAAAAAAATTAAAAAATTTGGAGGAAATTTGGAGTTGTCCGTTTTTGACAAATTTGTAGTCTAATTCGGTTGGAAACTGGCTGAAAAGTTAAACTCAAAGGCTTTGACGTAGGACAAATTTCGGGTAAATTCCTTCGTTTAGGCCCTCATTTAGGCCTTTTTTCCCTTTTTTGGTAATTATTATTTTGAGTATATCTCAATCAAATAAATTCTGATTTACATTCCATTTGTTGGAGAGTAATCCTGAAGATTAGGACTATCAATTTTTGTCATTATCTTGATTTTTTTCCATTTTTGGAAAAAAAATCTTTTTATTATTATTATTTAATTTCCGAATTTTCTAGGTTTTTGCTATAAATACATTGTAAGCCCCTTGAGGCCGCAAATTGATTTGAATGAAATAAAACTTTTTGTGAATTTTCTTAGTGAGATATGTTTATCTTCCCTATAATTTCCGCTACGTCAGAAACTCATTGTGGGTTCTAGCACACCACCCAAAGTTACAACTGCATCATTGACGTACTTTGTAAGTTTTTCGAGTTTGATATCACGTGGGATTTAATGGGAAGAATGAAGAATCATCAATCTTCATTTCCTGATCACGTCATGTTTTTTATTTTATTCAAGAGGTATGTGCAGCCCACCTCATTAAAGAAGCGATTGATGTGTTTGATAAATTGGATGACTTTAATTTGAGGGATGAAATTTCCTTTCTGGATTTGATTGATGCTTTGCGTGACTACAAACATGTGATAGAAGCAGAAGAATTATGCTTTAAGAAGAAAAGGGATAGTAATTGATGCTACAAAGAATCTGCACCTACTGATTTCCCGAGCTTGAGTACCGTGAATGAGCACGATTGTAGTCTTTCGGTACCTGAAACAAAGGCTTCGATACTTAAGTCAGAAAGGAAATTTGTGCGTGCAACTATAAATTGAAAAATAATGAAAAACATACCTAGGCAATGACCTAATGCTTTGTATTTATAGGGATAGGTAGTACACCCCTAGTAGAATTTGAACTAGGTGAGTGTTCTTATCCAATAAAGTCCTATTGGATAAAGGAGTTAGATTGATACTACAATTGCATTGTAGTGACGTGTTTAAGATGGAGTCCTTGTGGGGGTCAAGTGTTCAAGTATTAGGGTAGGGTTGAATTCCCAAGTGCATTGGAGTCCTATTAGATCAATAGTAACTATCGTGGGCCGTTAAGAGGCTATCCTACCCGAGGACCACCTAGCCCCAAGAAGTCCATCGCAGGATTTTGATACCACATGAACGCATATTCTCGAGTACGACATACCCGAGGAGACCATATCCTCGAGCATAACGACATTGAAATGGTAGGGAAAGGTCATTTCATGTCTTGGGATGTTATGTTCGGACATGACAGAAATTTGGTACATCAGTAATAATTATAAACAGTTGGGAATTAATATAGGGAGTACAAAAATTTATAATATGATTCTTCACCGGTGGTTTAAAATGAAATGGTGGAGGAAATGTAGGGAGCTTTGGGAGGAGATAAATAAGAGGGATGTTCAAAAAGACTTGTGTTTGTACTAGATCCATATGGATATACAATGCAAAAGTCTAAAGCCATGGAAGGCTATGAAGCTGTATAAAGAAATGAAGAAGAAGGGAATTCAACTAGATATCTTGGCATACAACACCATTATTCATGCTATTGGGATTTCAGAGGGCATTGGTGTGGCAGTCAGGCTATTCAAGGAGATGATTGAATTGGGTTTTTGTTAGTTTTTCTCATAACAAAGAAGAAGAAGAAACTGTAAAGAAGAAAACTACAACTTTTTTTCTTTTTTTTTTTGAAGATATATTAAGTCATACCTTAGACTACCTAATCTATTAGTTACACCCATACTTTGACTTGACAAGGTACTACACTTTGGTGACAAAAATAACCTTCAATAATGTGCAAAAATACATAATGGAAATGACAATATAAGTGACATTATATCAACACTTCTCCATGGCACTTTTGTTGGAAACACCAAGACATATCCTTAATGTTTCAAACTTATCCTTGTACAAAGATTTTGCGAGAACATCAGCATATTGATCTTCAGATTTGCAATGGACCAGCTTCACTTCACCATTTGCTTGTGCCTCTCGAATAGCATGATACTTGATCTTTATATGCTTTGTCCTACCATGATATACAAGATTCTTGATCATAGCTACAGCCGATTGATTATCACAGTTAATGACAGTAGCTTCCTCTTGCTTGTGACTCAAATCTGCCAACATTTTCCTTAGCCAAATTACCTGATTTGTTGCTTCGGATGTAGCTATATATTCTGCCTCTGCTGTGGATTGTGCAACCATCTTTTACTTCACCGAGTTCCAATAGATGGGACTTGATCCCAGGTAGAATATATAGCCTAAAGTGCTCTTCATGTCATTACTTGATCTAGCCCAGTCACTATCAGAGTAACCTGTTAAAAGATAACTTTCTGATCTCCTAAACCAGATTCCAAGATTAGTACACCCTCTGATATACCTTAGGACTCGTTTACCTGCTTGAAAATGAAGATCACTGGGCTCTTGTCTGAATTTGGACAGCAAATTTGCAACAAACGTGAGATCAGGCCGTGTAATGGTTAAATACCAAAGACATCCCACAAGACTTCTATACACCTTTTCATCACTCTTCTTGCTGTCATCCTCCTTCATCAGCTTCAGATTTTGAACAATAGGTGTATTAATGGGCTTACATTTCTCCATGCTAAACTTCTTCAGCACATTCTCAGCATATCTCTGCTAGTTCACAAAAATCCCATTTTGAGTTTGATAAATTTCCATGCTAAGTAAATAATTTGCAATCCCCAAATCTGTTATCTCAAAGACTGTCATCATTTCATCCTTCAACTTATCAACAGCCTCTTGATTGCTCCCAATTACCAGCAAGTCATCAATACACAAGGAAATGATGGTAGTTTCATCCTCCTTTTGCTTGAAATAAAGTGCCTGTTCATTCACACTTTTAGTGAATCCAAGACTCATCAAATGATCATCAATCCTAATATCCAAGCTCTTGGAGCCTGCTTCAAGCCATACAAAGCCTTCTTGAGTAGATAGACCTTGTTTTCTTCTCCAGCAACAACAAAACCATTCGGTTGTTCAACATGTATCTCCTCATTCAGCCAACCATTTAGAAAGGCAGACTTGACATCTAAATGATGAACTCTCCAGCCTTTTATAGCAGCAGTTGCAATTAATAATCTAATGGTTTCATACCTTGCAACAAGGGCAAATGTTTCAGAATAATCAACCCCATATTTTTGTTCATAGCCCTTCACAACAAGTCTGGCTTTGGCTTTATTAAATGATCCATCTGCATTCAACTTAGTCTTGAACACCCATTTGATACCAAGGACATGCTTATCTCTTGGTCTATCAGTTAGCTCCTAAGTTCCATTCTTATTGATCATTCTCAGTTCTTCCATAGGAGCCATCCACACTTGAGAATTTATAGCCTCAGTAAGATTTGACGGTTCCAGTAATGCTGTGTTACAGTTGGCGTATATATCAACTAATGGCCTTGTTCTCAGCACTGGATTTTCTAAATCAGATCCACTATCAGCCTCTAAATGATCAAGTTCAATCCCTACTTAATCATTCCCCATTTCATCTACTTCATTTGTGACCATTCTTGGCATCTGAGACTGATTTTCTTTACTGGTCTCCGAGTCAAGTTCCCAATTCCAAGATTATCCTTCATCAACCTTGATATCCCTGTTGGACATCATCTTCTTTGATTGAGGATTATACACTTTATAGCCTTTTGCATTTTCACAATATCCAATCATGATACCAATATCAGCTTTCTTACTCAACTTGTCCCACTTCACATCTGGTATATGCACATAACAAAGGCTTCCAAATACCTTAAGGTGGGACACATCTGGTTTAACACCATTCCAAGCTTCATACGGTGTCGTTTTATCCAATGATTTTGTTGGCAATCTGTTTAGTAAGTACACAGCTGTATTGATAGCTTCTACCCAAAACTCCTTAGGGATGTTCTTCTCAGCAATAGACATCTAGTCATCTCCATAATTGTCCTATTTTTCCTTTTACAAACCCCGTTTTGCTGAGGAGAATAAGGCACAGTTAGCTGGTGTTTAATTCCCATTTCATCACAAAATCTGTCAAATTGATTGCAGCAATATTCAGTTCCATTATCAGATCTGATAGCTTTAATTTTTCTGTCACATTCGTTTTCCACAAGCGTCTTAAAGTTCTGAAATATACCAGCAACTTGTGACTTCATTTTCAAGAAGTAAACCCAACACATTCTGGTTTTATCATCAATAAAAAGGACAAAGTATCTACTTCCATTCAATGTTGGCACCCTTATTGGACCACACACATCTGAATGTATAAGATCAAGTTTATTTTTTGCCCTCCTAGCTGAGTTTTTGTCAAATGGCAGCCTTGATAATTTTCCCAATTGACAAGTATCACACGGAAAATTATCCTTACTAATCTTAGGCACATTTTTTACTAGCTCCAAATCATGCATTTGTTCAAGTGACTTGTAGTTAGCATGCCCAAGCCGTTTATGCCACAAAGGTGATTCATTCACAGTCCCAATGAGTGCCTGATTTTCCACATTTCTCAGTTCCAAAGGAAAGCTTCTATGTCTCATCCACTTTCATCACTTCTTGATTTAATGAATCAAGTGTAGTACACATATTGTCTTTAAATATAAGCATATGACCTTTCTCAATTAACTGGCCGACACTTATCAGATTTTGATCAATTTTAGGGACAAAAAGAACATATGAAATATACTTGGTACCTGATGGAGTTTGCACAGAAATTTTGCCTACCCCCTTCACTTCCACATGTTCTCCATTTCCAGCTTTCTCAACAAAAATGCTTGAATCTGAGGTCATATGATGAGTACAACCACTGTCCAACAACTAAGATTCATTAGCATTTCCAATTTTTGAATTGATTGCTGAAAACAGATGCTCATCCAGTTGCTGTGTTTGATCCTCTGCCAATCGTGTTGGCTGTTGGTTCGGTTTTTCCTTCGAGTTTTTGCACACTTTTTGAATGTGACCAAATTGTTTACACCCCCTCCATTGAACTCCAGGTCTATACCAACACCACTTGGGTGAATGATTAGATTTTTTGCAATGGGGACAAGGTGGATAATCCACCTTTTTATCAGTAGCACTTCTACTGTCATCAGGTCTCCTTCTTCCAGGTTGGTTTTGCTTCACACCATAACTGGTTTGTGCCTTAAATTTTCCTTTAACAAATAAGGTTCCTTCTACCTGTTCCTCTTGCCTCATCAGACGTCTTTGTTCAGTGGCTTGCAAAGCATTAACAAGTTTAGCCACAGACATTGAAGACAGATCCCTTGAGTTGTCCAATGATGAGATTTTAGCTTCGAACTTCTCAGGCAAGCTGATAAGAACCTTTTCCACAATTCTCTTATCACTTAACTCATCTCCCAAGAGTCTTATTTGATTCACAACCTTCATTAATCTGTCAGAATAATCTTTGACAGATTCATTCTCCTTTATCTTCAGACTCTCAAACTCTCTTCTCAGGTTGAACACTTTCATTTGTCTTGTTCTTGCATTTTCCCTAAACTTCTCTTGCAACCGATCCCAGGCCTCCTTTACTGTCTCGCATGTGATGATTCTGGTGAAGATTGCATCAGATACAGCGGATTGAATGCAAGACAAAGCTTTAGACTTTTTTGCTACCTCCTCACCATGTTGTTTCAACTGAGCAATGGTTAGATTAGCTCTCAATGGTGGAGGTTCTGTTCTTGTTTCAATTATCTCCCACAAGTCATAAGCCTTCAAGTATGCCTTCATTTTAGCAGCCTAAAAATCGTAATTATCTCTTGTAAATGCAGCAGGCAATGGTGCTGAGAAACCACTTGAGGCCATCACTCTTGAATCTTCAAATTTACTTGTCCGAGATATCACTGATTAGTTGAACCTTCAACCAGTATTTTTTTTGCTCCCTTCCAAGACCTTGAACATGCTTTGATACCACCGTTAGTTTTTCTCAGAACAAAGAAGAAGAAGAAACTGTAAAGAAGAAAACTACAACTTTTTTTCTTTTTTTTGAAGCTATATAAAGCCATACCTTAGACCACCTAATCTATCAATTACACCCATACTTTGACTTGACAAGGTACTACACTTTGGTGAGAAAAAAAAACCTTCAATAATGTACAAAAATACATAATGGAAATGACAACAAAAGTGACATTATATCAACATTTTTCAACCAGATGTCGTAAATTTTAACACCATAGTGAAGCTTCTGTGTGAAAATGGAAGGTTCGTGGAGGCACATAAATTGCTCAACCTGATGTTTAGAAAGGGTTGTGAGCCGAACGTGATTACATACCAATGTTTCTTTGTGTGTCTTGAAAAGCCTAGAGAGATTCTAAAGTTGTTTGATAGATGATTGAAAGAGAAGCACAACGTAGAATGGACACATATGTCCTGCTCATGAGGAAGTTTGAGAGATTGGGTTTCTACGACCAGTTTTGCTCGTCTGGAAGAAGATGAAACAGCAAGGATTGAGCCTGGATGAGTTTGCTTATAATGCTTTTGTTAGACATTATGTTGTCAAACGACCTCCCGGGCGATGATGAGAACCAATTTTATCAGTCGACATGAATGACTGAACGATAATTCAACATCGAATAATGGATGAACCGACCAAACGTTGCCTTACCTATTGGACGGGTAATACTCTTTGTGGCTTGTTGATTCTTTCCATTGGAAGTTAACCCTAGTCGAGCCTACTTACCATATCCTTACTTACCTTATGTTGGCCACATGACTTACTATATATATTGGTGTTTTCATCCTAATTGAAACCGGTCCATTAGTTGAAGCCGTCCATTGAACCCGTGAGCTCCAAAGAGAGACTGCCATGTCCTTCTACCTTCTTCTTCTTCGTGATTTCTTCTCCATGCCAATTGCTTGAGCCTTTGTGACTCTTACCTGTGTGGTATCCATCCTAAGTGTGTGGATTGAATCAACAAAGCAAGAGAGGAAAGCAACCGTAGGAGAGGGTAGCACTGGCGAGTTGGTGACTTTGGTTTTGATGTTGAATTCGATGTTTAATGGTTAACTGAGCCCGGAAATCACCGTGAGCAGCAAGAGGAAGGTCCTAACATCTGGTATCAGAGCTTGGGTGGCAAAAAACGGCTTAAAATCGGCTGATTTTCTCATCTTCAACCTAGAACCCGAATCTGAAAATTTGCAATTACTCACAAACCAAAGCTCGGTTGGACAAATAGAGGCCATACCCATCATTAGCAGGCTGAGGTGCTCCGGGAGAGGCGACGGTGGCATGTGGGCCGTCGACGGTGGCGCGTGGGGGATTTTTCGACGACGCAGTCTTCAGGTAACTTGCTTGTTTCGATCTCCTGAACGCGCTGATATACTTTTTTTTGTGTTTCAGGTTACACGGAAAAAGTTGGGCGATTTTGCCCTTTGGTATGACGCCGATTGAAATTCAACAGCAAGCTCGTTTTTCTCCACTTTACGGACTCAGATAGATCCGCTCTGGTAAATTGGCTTAATCCATTTAAATTCAGCAATAACAAGATCATCGTGTGGGGTGATCGTTAGGTTTTGGGGTTACCGTGAAGGGGTAACCATTGCATGTGCTAGAATTAGGATTACTTGCGTTAATTAAGTATTTGTTCTTTTAACTTAAAGTGCTTGTTATTCCTTGGTGGACGTAGCGTTTACGTTCATTATTACCTTTGCTAATAATTAACAAGACATTACCTTATCACGTTTCCCAATACTACTTCGTGTAGTTTAATTAGGGTGTTAACCAATGACAACACATAATTTTGATTTGGGAATTTTTAACGGTAAAGGGGACTTCTCTATCTGGCAACAAAAGATGAGAGGCATACTAGTCCAACAAAAGGTGTCAAAAGCCATCGAAGGCAATTTTGCACCTGATATCTCAAAAGAACAAAAAGAGGAAGCCGATGAGCTTGCCTATACCTCAATAATATTACACTTGTCTGACGCCGTCTTAAGAAAAGTGGGAAAACTAAAAACCACCAAAGAACTTTGGAAAAGACTAGAAGACTTATACTTGCTTAAATCTACACCAAATAAACTCTACCTACTCGAACGATTCTTCAGCTTTAAAATGGATCCTTCAAAGGATCTCGACGACAATCTAGATGTATTTAATAAATTGGTGCAAGATATTGTCAATTGTGACGAAGCCGTGTCGGAAACCTATAAGGCCATTATCTTGCTCAATTCAATCCCGGACTCCTATAAAGAAGTTAAAAATGCTATTAAGTATGGTAGGGACACGCTAACACCTGAAATTGTCGTAGATTCTCTTAGAAGTAAAGAGATGGAAATGAAGGCTGAAAAACAGGATAGAAGGAGTGGAGAGTTACATATGATGCGGGGTAGAACACAATTTAGGCAAACCAGTCATGATGGATACCAAAGTAGTGGCGAATCAAGTAGTAATAG
>NC_036259.1:4712370-4755378 GCF_002742605.1 Olea europaea var. sylvestris | reverse complement strand
AAAGTGTGGGTCTATCTATTGAAAGACAAAACTGAAACCTTCCATAACTTTAACAATTGGAAGAAACAAATGGAAAACCAAACTAGCAAGAGGATCAAATTTTTAAGGACAGATAACGGCCTAGAATTCTGTAATACTGAATTCGATAGGATGTGTAAAGAAAGTGGAATAACGAGGCACAAAATGGTCCCTTATACTCCCCAGCAAAACGGGGTGGCAGAAAGAATGAATAGGACCATAGTAGACAAAGTGCGCTGCATGATGTTAAGTTCTGGGGTTCCTAAGTCATTTTGGGGTGAAGCCGTTGTCACTACCTGTTATCTAATAAATTTGACTCCATCAGCTGCATTAAATGGTGATACTCCACATGAGAAATGGTCTGGAAAATTGGGTGACTACTCGATGCTTAAAGCGTTTGGCTGTGCTGCTTTTTCTCATCAAAGTGAGGGAAAGTTAGAACCTAGAGCCAGGAAGTGTGTCTTTCTAGGGTATCCCGAAGGGGTTAAGGGATATAGGCTATGGGATAGAAGCCAAAAAGGAGTTAAGATCATCGTAAGTAGGGATGTCACATTTAATGAGAAAGAGATGCCTTGTCTAAAGAACGAAACCGAACTAGTAAGTGAAACTGAATCAAGTGAAGAAAGAAGTCGGTTTAAGGTGGAGTTAGGAAAATTTAACACATCAGTACCTAGTATTTCGAGTGAGGTGGAGATTCAGGTCCAAGAACCTGAAGAGGAAAATGAAGTAGTGATAGAAGAGCATCCTGAAGAAGAAAATCCACTAGCTAACTATAACTTAGCTAGAGATAGAGAGAGAAGACAAACGAGAGAACCTAGGAGATTCGGATATGAATCTGAATTGGATTTTGCATACGCTAGTTACGAAGAAGTAGTTGATAGGGAGCCAGAAATGTTTGAAGAGGCTATAACAGTGGTCAATCTAAGGAGTGGCTTGAGGCTATGAAAGAAGAGATGAGTTCTCTAGAAAAGAATCAAACTTGGGAGTTAGTATCGAGACCTAAGAATAAATCAATCGTTGATTGCAAGTGGGTCTTTAAGGTTAAAGAAGGTACTAGTAGTTCAGAACCCTTAAGGTTTAAGGCTAGGTTAGTAGCAAAGGGTTACACACAGAAAGAAGGTGTTGATTATAACAAGATTTTCTCACCAGTTGTCAAGTACACTACTATTAGGGTCATGCTCGCATTGGTTGTGCTCTTTGACTGGGAACTTGAACAACTCGATGTAAAAACAGCTTTTTTACATGGAGAGCTTGATAAAAAAATCTTTATGAATCAACCAAAAGGTTTTAAAGACAAGTTAAAACCTGATTATGTGTGTTTTCTGAAAAGATCCCTATACGGTCTAAAGCAATCACCTAGACAGTGGTACAAGAGGTTTGATTCCTTTGTACTCACTATAGGATTTCAAAGAAGTAAATTCGATCACTGTCTATACTTTCGACACAACGAGACTGATAACAATTATTTGTTTTTGTTGCTCTATGTGGACGACATGCTTTTAGTTGGATCATCTCCTAAGTGGATAAACAATATAAAAGCAGATCTTAGTGGAGAATTTGACATGAAAGACCTAGGAAAGGCTAAAAGGATTCTAGGCATGGAAATAGAACGAAATAGGTCAAATTCCATTGTATTCTTACATCAGTCCCTATACATATCAAAAGTGTTGAAAAAGTTTAATATGAGTGACTGCAAACCTGTCACGTTGCCTCTTGCAAATCATTTTGTTCTATCTAAGGAACAAGCTCCTTGCAATGAAAATGAATTGGAATACATGAGTAAAATTCCATACTCAAATGTGATTGGTTCCATAATGTATTTGATGGTTTGCACTAGACCGGACTTAGGATTCGCTATTACTACTCTCAGTAGGTACATGTCTAATCTAGGTCCTGAACATTGGGAAGCATTAAAGTGGCTTTTAAGATATTTGAAGGGTACAAGTGACGTGGGTCTAAAATTTAGTGCTAATAAAGAAGGCGTGAAATTAAAGGGTTTTGTAGATGCTGACTATGCAGGAGATAGGGATGGTAGGAAATCAACTTCCTCTTACTTATTCACCTTATCAAATTCGTGTGTTAGTTGAAAATCACAGTTACAACACATAGTTGCACTATCCACTATAGAGTCAGAATATATTGCCACCACTGAAGCAATTAAAGAGGCTCTATGGCTTAGAGGTCTACTTCATGAACTGAGTGTCTTGAATGAGTATGTGATTGTGTATTCTGATAGTTAATCATCCATACATTTGTGTAAGAATCCTGTCTTTCACAAACGCACTAAACATATCGATGTTAGGTTACACTTTATTAGGGATATAATATCACAAGAAGTAGTAAGACTTGAAAAAATTCACACACAGTACAATCCTTCAAATATGGGCACGAAAGTGCTGCCACTCGTAAAG
The DNA here is from genome assembly GCF_002742605.1 of Olea europaea var. sylvestris. NCBI lineage: Eukaryota > Viridiplantae > Streptophyta > Magnoliopsida > Lamiales > Oleaceae > Olea > Olea europaea. The sequence goes on along the minus strand of NC_036259.1, from coordinate 4,752,949 downwards.
TTTAGAAGTTGCAAAGAGCTTCTAAACATCAGTACAGGTAAATGATTTCAATTTTATCGGTTTTTCTGTTAGAGGTGTCACTAATGGAAAAACGTTTTTCTTTGCAGGTCCTTTGACACCAAGGTGGAGGTTGTTAGACATTATGTTGTCAAACGACCTCCCGGGCGATGATGAGAACCAATTTTATCAGTCGACATGAATGACTGAACGATAATTCAACATCGAATAATGGATGAACCGACCAAACGTTGCCTTACCTATTGGACGGCTAATATTCTTTGTGGCTTGTTGATTCTTTCCATTGGAAGTTAACCCTAGTCGAGCCTACTTACCATATCCTTACTTACCTTATGTTGGCCACATGACTTACTATATATATTGGTGTTTTCATCCTAATTGAAACCGGTCCATTAGTTGAAGCCGTCCATTGAACCCGTGAGCTCCAAAGAGAGACTGCCATGTCCTTCTACCTTCTTCTTCTTCGTGATTTCTTCTCCATGCCAATTGCTTGAGCCTTTGTGACTCTTACCTGTGTGGTATCCATCCTAAGTGTGTGGATTGAATCAACAAAGCAAGAGAGGAAAGCAACCGTAGGAGAGGGTAGCACTGGCGAGTTGGTGACTTTGGTTTTGATGTTGAATTCGATGTTTAATGGTTAACTGAGCCCGGAAATCACCGTGAGCAGCAAGAGGAAGGTCCTAACAGCTTTAATTGATGCTTTGCTGCAAAAAGGTTTGGTTGATTTTTATAAATTGGTTTATATGGCAATTTACACAAGAAGTTCAGAGTATTATCTGGGTGTTCGAACATCAAAATGAAGTTTGTTATGCTAGGGTTAAAGCTTGTGTCATTTTGGAAAATTGCTAATGGTGGAGATATCTGATGAGAAAATCTACAATGAGCTCTTTTTAAAGTGTTCTCCGAAAATCTATAAGGAGAACACTGTTTCACAAGCCAATGTATGATTCTCGTATGAAACATGGTTTCATTCTGAGCTAGCAGTTTAGTGAATGATATCTGATGAAAAATCTAAAGCAAGCTCTATGTCTAAAGTATTCTGGGACAATCTAAGAGGAGATCAATGTTTCTCAAACTGGTGTGGTTCTCTTGTGTGAAACATGACTTTATGCTGTGCTGTAAGAAGAGTAGGCATTTTAGTTCCTTGTTAATGCTTTTAGACAAAATGTACACCTTTTGAGCTTCTCTTGGACCTGTTGGACGTTTGATGCGGGTTTAGAAGGGATTTGACTTGATTGGTGTATATTGTAACAGTTCACACATTCTTAAATTTTAATGCCTGTCCCAGATCACATCATATTTCCGCATCCAGTTTACCTGTACAGAACTTAAGTTCTGGTCGTCTGGTCGATATATTTTTATGCAAGATTAACTGGAGAACTCAATAGGCTGATACATCATGGAGACTGCAGCTGTATGTATGATAATCAGCTTGGTTTTGTAATTTATAAACTCCGAAATTTTTTTTGCCTATCCTTGAACTGCTTGAGAAGTTACTCTAACTAGGAGGAGTTCGGTAGGTTTTTGTCTGGGAACTACACGAAATTATGTATGGATCAAACGTGTTTTAAAATCCAGCTACTTGATAATGTTAGAGGAGGACGGGTTATTCATATTTCATTTGATGATCAAAGGCAAATTGAAAGCTAAGTAGTGAAAATTCTAAAGATTCCCTGGGAAAAAATTAGAGATGTCTCCTACATTATCCATAATATGCGGAAGTATCGATGTAATTTCATAGAGTCATTCGGTCTGAATGCTATATGAAGAACACCCACTATACATATTGATATACCTATAAATCACCGACTTTACATTTTAGCCATCCAACGATCCAGATCTATTTGAAACTAGCTAGAATTCATTTACCCATAGATCCTTTTTTACAAGCATAAGAACTTTTTCCTTTATGATTTTGGTAGAAGTATTTATTCAGGCTGCTTGTTTATGTAAATTTTCATAACCTTTATTTGCGTAAATCGTATGATAAAATTTTTTCTCTGTTTCTCTCCAGTGACTCAAAAAGACAGCCACTGAAATAGTAGACTGTTTATGAGTACTCATCATCTTCTTTTTGTTTTCTTTTTCATTGTCTTATTATTCTTTTGGCATCAGAGGAGAATAAACCTAGCTGCTGTTATCATACAATAAATTATTATTTCTATTAGATTGAAGTGTTAGATTGGTCTTCTACAAAAAATTCCCGAAAAATAAATATATATATATATATATATATATATATATATATATATATTTATTTATTTATTTATCAGGGACTAACCTGCTCACAGAAGTTTGATCTTTAACTGAAAACGATAAGACTTATCTAATTATTTCGACCACAAAGTAAACTCCTTTAGTCCCATATTAGATGCTGGCCTTCCTATATTCTAATATGTGTTAAATGCCAACTTTTATAACTCCATTATCTGTTCTTGGCAATAATACCATTTGTGCTTGGATTTTGTAGTCATTCACCATCTTAGTCGTGAAGCTGCGAATTTCCTCTAATCCATTTGTTGGTCTAGACTAAGCTGCAGTTTGGAAATATTAAGTACTTCGTATTTCTAAATGTTAGAATTAAGGTATGGCCTGAATTCTATTTTGAAGATGATTGAAAATTCTAATTAAGGTCACCATTAAGAGGAATTCTATTTGCTGGAACACTTTTGGAATTCTATTCAAATTTTATTTGACAAATTCTAGTTAAAGTTTTATTTGAAAGTCCAACTTGGAGTTGAAATTTGTGTTGGACTTGAGGAGATCAAGATATGGACAAGGAAGGATTTTTCGGCAAAATTATGCTCACATGGCACTGGACTGGAGCTCAACTGTCCAAAATAACGAAGCTGGGGCCCGCCAAATACTCGAGCATCAGGGCATGGACCAAGCGCCATATTCATCCGTCCGAGGTTTGTTTTCGCGTTTAGATGTATTTTGAACATTTCTATTCCATCTATAACTCTACCTTTAGGGCTTGAAATATCCCTCTATATATTTAGCTCTTTATTGTATTTTAGATTAAGTTAGATAGATTAAAAAACACAAAATCATTGTAATTTTTTCTCCATACCTTAGTGAAATCTTCATTTTCTCTATCAATTATTTTATTTTTGAGTTTGTCATCAATTACTTCATATTATTTTCTTACCTATTGTCACAACACATAGGTATTGAAATTATCCGATATTTTTTCTTCGTTATAACACTAAATGTTGGCTCAATTTCCTTAAAATCAAACTCTTTTTATGTCCACAGAACAACGTTCTTAATGTTCAGTTGCTTTCTGCAAATTTCTGCATTAATAATAATGCTTTTTCTAATGTTCTGTCCATTTGTTGTGAAGGATTTGAAGTAAGTGTTTCTTGAAGGTTCAATTGATAATGGCATTACAAGTTTTTGCAAGATTGTTTCTCGAATAGTTCTGTTCACTCAATTATATCTTGTTTGACTTTTAGAGTGTTTATCTGCTTCCACCAATGATGCAGTGCTGGTTTCACAAAAGATTCCGATTTCTACGTTTCATTTGAATTATCCTGGGAACCATAGACTTTCCCATTTTAAATCTACCTGATATGTGCAAGACTCATCCTGTTGCTTTATCCAAAACTAAGGTAGTCTTGATTGTATCAGGATATTCAGTCCAGTTGTTAAACGTGATTATGTGAGAGTGTAGATATTCATGACGCAATTATGAAAATGGAGAACTTGCTGAGATTGTGAATATATCCGTGTCCCACGGTTTTGTGAGTTCTAAGTTTCCCATCTTGATTTCATGCTTTGCTCTAAATGATTTGGGTGCTTTAGTTATTTCCCATTCCTCGAGTTCCAAATCTTGGCTTCATCATTGTCAAATGTAACTATCTTTTCGATGCGTTAGCTAGAGCTCTCAATTATCCTATTTGAAATCTTCTGCTCCACTTATGGCCTCTAGACGTTGCTGTTTGTTAACAATGTTGTTCTCTCACATCTTACTCAATATAGGTGTCTTGTTGGAGACATACTCCATCGTTACTCGCCCGAGATGGAAGGTGTGTACACACATGTTTGGCTTAGATTTTTTGTTCTTCGATTGTTGTTGTTGTTACACCCCTCACTAACCCACCTCTGCGCATCACGCCTACTTCTCAGCAAGGTGCCACGTGTCCAGTCAAGTGGTCCGAAGTGATATGAGCCTCGCTCGAACCTCAAGGTAACATGCTGCGAGGCACAAGCATCGCCAAAGTAATTGTCGAGGCGTCCCCAGGGGCCTTTCCACCGCCAGTTTCAGAGATGTATCTTTGTGTCAGGATCCTCTTTTATCTTCATGGATTGATTGATGTGACATCTTAGCCTTATGTCAACTCACAGCTCAAAAGAATTAATTACCCACCCCTTCTAGGATGCGATTGATTGATGCCTATGTGCAGACAACTCACACCGTCAGATGTATACATGTGTCCCACATCCAATGGTGCCCATCGCCTATAAATACTAAAGGTTTGGCAAGAGGTAAAGGTAATGACTATTTCTCATATTAGGGACTACATACTCTAAGTAAAATATATTCTCCCCCACTCTCTTGCACAATTCCGGTACCGTTCTGATTACCGTTCACTGACTTGACCGTCGGAGTGTATGTGGTAGCTACCACCCTTGCTGGTTCCGACCGTGTGCGTCTGACCGTTTGCTATTGTATACAGGAAGGAACACGTGGAGTGACTCTCGGTTGGCCACGTGGAAGGTCCAATTCAATAGGTTAACGGATTGGCACCGTCTGTGGGAACTTCCGTTCAAGAGTTCCTCATTAACCACCAAAAAACCAGTGACTCATCTTGAAAAAGGGACATTCTTGAAGAAGAATCTAAATTACAATCTACGATCCAGTTCTAAACACCCTTAAGAAAGGAGTGAAAAAATGAGTTCTAGCAATGAGGATGCGAATCCTGAAGGACTTAGTGACGCCTTTGAAGAAGAGGTGCTCCGGACAAATGTCACTCACTGTAGACCCCATCATTGGTGTCGCCAAGGTAAGAGGACAGCAACACTCACTACAAGAATAGCCCAAATAGTTACGGGTATGAGAGACATCGTAGCTCAAAATGCAGTAATGTATCAGTTCTCCATGGAAACCCAAGGGCAGCAGGGCTTCCAAATGCCACAAAGGGGCTACCCAGCTCAAGGGTCGACCCCTGCATCTCATAGCTGAGGCCATTCGAGTCATCACAAAGAGCTACCTATAGAAAGAGAAGTAAGGGTTGACGTCGCTTCATATGCCCAAGGCACCTAGGTAGCAAAGCCTCAGCTAGGGAAAAACTTCCCACCAGAATATGAACCACAAAGGTCAGTTAGTGTATTTGATTGAATAGGGCAGAACCCCAGCAGCAGGCTTTGCTCCGCACAAAGGCCGGCTCTACAGGAGTAGGAGCAAGAAGTACCTCCGTTTAGAAATAGGCGTGAAAGAAGAAATCTGGTAGATTTGGGAAGCTCCGCCCCCCCCCCCCAAAATATGTCGAATGGGGATGACTCTAAAGGGCCATGTCAATCCTACGAGATAGATTTGACGATGACGTCTAGAGAAATCTAAAACTTCCCAATGTCCATGAACTTCGCATCCCTTAAAATTCCAAAGTATGAGGGAAATGAGACACACAAAAGCACCTCACAAAATACATGATACAGATGAGTTTGAGGGGAGCCTCACGAGCATTAAAATGCAGGGCCTTTCCTCTGATCTTTGCCGAAGTTTCCGAAGTATGGTACAACTAGCTACTATCTTTGAGCATCAGGAGTTGGCCCAACTTGAACAAGGCCTTTTTGAACCAATACCTTTCACGAAGGGAATGAGAGGCCCCAGCACAAATCTCCAAGATATGAGGCAGGCTCTTAGAGAAACACTCAAAAATTACCTCGCTAGGTCACTGATGAAATAATCTATTGCGAACAAGTTACAGACAAAGAGACTCTTTCAGCTCTAAAAGGAGGCGTTAACATGAATACTATGTTTTGGTGAGATGTGCAAGCAGAAACCTAACCACTTATGACGAGCTGGTAGAGATGATGAGAGTGGAGATTTTAATGAAGAGATGATTGACCATTGGAACCGTGCAACTCAGGGACATCTTTCGCTTCAGAGACAGATAGGTCGAAGACCAGCAGCACACCTCGTTACCCAGCAATGGGACCAGGTAAGGCACACAGTAGTTCCCATATCCGAACAGGCCTTAGCCTCCGCTATACTAAACGCAGTACCACTGTTGGCATGTGAAGATGTAAGTGCTGAAGTAAGACATCCAGGGGACGCCTCGTAGAAATCAATGCAAGAAGAAACAGGTAAATCAACCCTTGGAAGGAACAAAATATTGTATCATATTTCTACACTCACGACACCAATGAATGTAAAGACGCTCCACGATCCTTACAGAAAAGTAACCCACGATCCTCGAGGCGGTCCACCTCTCCCAACAGGGATACGAGGCATCAGAGAGACCAAGCACCTCGGAGAAGGGAGACAGAGAATAGAACTTGATGAGAGTCAAAGTAGAGAAATTAGGCTTCGGATGCTGAAAGCCAACGAATTTGAGAGATAGACATGATTATTGGAGGTCCTCACATCAGAGGCAATAATCTAAACGCATACAAGAACTATGCGAGAGAGGCCAAGGATCCTCTGATGACTAATTACATTGTCAACCAATCTAAGGAAGCTAACAGAATGGCATCAATTACATTTTCCCTGGACGATGCGCAAGGTGTACACTACCCTCGTTGTACATTTGTAGTAAAAGTTGTAGTAGCCTGAACGGATTAAAGCGCATGCTTTTTGACAATGGAAGTAAGGTAAACATATTATTTAGCTCCACCTTTGATAAGATGCAGACTGAGCATGGCTTTTTACCCTAACCAACTCGCTATATGGATTCACTGGCGATAGCATGTTTCCACGAGGACGAATTACATTGGCATTTGAAATGGGATCAGCTCTCCAAGTGGCACATTACTTTATGGAATTCCTGGTAGTAGACCATATGTCGGCTTACCAAGGAGTACTAGGTCAACCTACTCTGAAAGAGCTATGGGCTGTCACTTCGATTCTCTACTTATGTATGAAGTTCCCAACTAAACAGGGTATAGCTGTAGTCTGGGGCGACCAAATGGGTTCAAGAGCATGTTACCTCATCTCTTTGTGAAAATCTAAGCTTCGCACTGTAATGTCATTATCATCGACCTCAACATTGAAGCAGATATGGATGATGAAATGCTCGATGCCCTTGAACAATGGCATACCTTTGAATAGGAGGAAGACGTCGAAATGATCTAGGTCCCTGAAGAAGGGCACTCTCTAGTTGAGTTGGATCCTTGGGTCATAGAATCCGAATCAAATGCGACCCCAATGGAAGAGTTGAAATCATTTCCTGCTAATCCTCAAGACCCTACTTAGGTCTTGCACATAGGAAAGGCCCTGCCCCTTGAGGTCAAAGAGGAGTTAATGAATTTTCTGCAAAGGAACTTAGATGTCTTCACATGAAGGTATGAATCTATGGTGGTAATAGACCAAAAAGTCAGTTGTCATCTCTTGAAGATCAACCCCACCTACACTCCGCACAGGTAGAAGGGACGAGCCCTCAACCTAGAGAAGTATAAGGTGTTCAAAGAGAAAGTCAACAAATTAAGCCGTAATGGCTTCATTAGAGAAACCATTTGCCCAAAGTGGGTGTCCAACCCCGTCTTGGTAAAGAAGCCAAATGGAAAGAGGAGAGTGTGTGTATTGACTTCACTGACGTGGGCTGAGCCTGCCCAAAGGATAGATTCTCCCTTCCAAGGATAGACTAACTGTGGACTTCACGATCGGATAAGAACTTTTGAGCTTTATGGATGTACACTCGGGGTACAACCAGATTTCCATGTTCCAAGCTGATAAAGAAGCCACCTTTTTTATCATGGATAGAGGGTTGTATTGTTACAAGATAATGCCCTTCGGGTTGAAGAGTGCTAGTGCCACCTATTAGAGGTTGTCAACATGATGTTTGCTAATCTCATCGGCAAAGCCATGGAAGTATACATAGATGATATGCTGGTAAAGAACCTCAAAACAGTAGATCATGTAAATCAACTCAAAAACACCTTTCAAATTCTGAGAAAGTACAATATGAAATTGAACCCATTGAAGTGCACCTTTGGGATAGCATCAGGGCAGTTTCTAGGTTACATAGTCAATTATAGGGGGATGGAAGCAAACCTTGAGAAAATAAGAGCCATGTTAGAGATGAGGTCATCTCAGAAACTAAAGGAAGTGCAATGCCTGAATGCTCCGATAGCCACGCTCAGCTGCCCCATCTCTATAGCCATAGACAAAAGTTTACCTTTTTTCAAAATTCTAAAGGAAGGAAAGAAATTCCAGTGGACAGAGGATTGCGAAGTAGCCTTCTATGCGCTAAAGAAGCACTTAGGAGAAGTGCCCTTACTATCAAAGCCAAAGCCACATAAACCTCTTCTATTATATTTGGCAGTCTTAGAGGAGGTGATCAACGCGGTCCTTAACCGAGAGGAAGGGACACGACAATTGCCAGTATACTGCATTAGCAAGGCATTACTCCTAGTCGAAGCTCGCTACTAGACATGGAGAAGCTTGCTCTTTCTCTTGTCACCGCATTAAGAAAATGGAGGCCATACTTCCAGGCCCCTCCATCGAAGTTCTAACCAACTTTCCGCTCAAACAAGTACTTTAGAAGCCAGATGCTTCGAACTGCCTACTAAAGTGAGCAATTGAGCTCAGGGAATTCAACTTACTCTTCAAGCCCCGCAGTGCTATCAATGGACAAGCTCTTACAGATTTTATTGCGGAATTTGCCAGAACTCCAGAAATGGAGCCTCTTTCTAAACGGTTCATCAAGCGATGCTGGCTCCGATGTAGGGATTGTTCTAGAAAGCTCAAAAGGACACAGATTGAACTGCGCCATCAGATTTAGCTTTAAGGCCACAAACAACGTCGTTGAATATGAGGCACTTTTAGCAGGCTTAAGACTAGCTAAGGAAATGCAAATCAAAAGGCTCTTAGTTAGCAGCAATTCATAACTCATAGTAAGCCAAGTCCAGGAACTCTAATGCGAAGGACAATAGCATGGTCGCCTATTTGAAGCTAGTCATGACTCTCATCTCCCACTTCTAGAAATTCAAACTCATGCAGGTCCCAAGCCTTTAAAATAGTTATGCAGATGCCCTGTCCAAGGTGGTTAGTAGCAAGGACTCCAAGCTGCTAAAGGTTGTCCCAATCGAATGCCTCTCGAAACCTTACATCTTCGGAGGCGAGAAAGTGATGTGGATCGAGAGTGCCCCATCCTGGATACAGTCCATCATATCTTACCTCAAGGACCAATCAGTTCCAGACTCGAAAAAAGAGGCCAGAAGGTTATGGAGGAGAGCTGCTGATTTCATCCTCTAGGATGACATACTATAAAAATGAGGATTCGCATCGCCTATGCTCCGATGTATTGGAAGAGAAGAAGTTGTGTACATACTAAGACAGATTCACAAAGGGGTGTGTGGTAACCACTCCGGAGGAACAAAACTAGCACATAAGATGCTTCGACAAGGCTACTTTTAACTGACTTTGAAAAAGGATGCATGCCAATTCGTCCAAAAATGTGACAAGTGCTAGAGATTCGCCAATATTCAAAGACAACTTTCCCAGAGCCTCTCTGTGGTCACCAGCCCCTGGCCGTTTGCCAAATGGAGATTACATTTCATTGGTCCCCTTCCGAAAGTGCAACCTTCGCCATTGTCGTTATTGATTACTTTACAAAGTGGGTCGAACCCGAGCCTCTGGCTAAGATCACTGAAGCTAATACTACAAATTTTTCGTCTAGAAATCATTTGTAGGTTTGGCATTTCCCACTCCCTCGTGTCTGACAATGGCAAACAATTCGACAGCAAAAAAATGCGACATCTAGGCGAAGAACTAGGTATAAGGAAGGACTTTTCAACACCTCATCAGCCCCAAGCAAACAGACAGGTTGAAATGGTAAACAAGATGATCAAGCACACCTTAAAAAGGAAGCTTGACACCTCAAAAAGAGCATGGGTCGATGAGCTTTCCCATGTCCTCTGGGCCATCTGTACAACTAGTCTAACTACAATGGAAGAGACCCCCTTCTCCATGACCTACGAAGCCAAAGCCATGCGTCCAGTTGAGGTTGGTATCATTTCGCATCGTCGCATACACTTCAATGAGATCGAAAATGATGAAGCACGAGTGTACGAGTTTCACCTCCTAGAAGAAAAGATGAATTTCTCACAAGTCAAACTAGCCACGTATTAGAGAAAGATAACCCACTACTACAACTCAAAGGTCAGAACCGAACTCTACTTTTGGGTGGCTTGGTACTTAGAAAGCTCTTCCCAGCCTCGAAACCAACTGGCTCTAGGCCGTATCGCATCATCAAAGAATCCCAATCCGAAACTTATCAGATTGAAGCTATGGTAGGAAAAATGATACCTCATCAGTGGAACATCGAACTCTTGAGGAGGTACTACCAATAAATGTATGCTCCGAACTCAGCCATGTTCTCACATAGTCCACTGCAACTTATTCCTATTTGACTGAGTGCTGAATTGCCTTAACTTATAATAATGTGTTCAAATACTTATGAAAACTCAATTCCTCATTATGTTCTCGCCACGGATTAATTATTTTGTGCTTCTACTGATTATTGTCGATAAGTAATGCTTGATTTTAACTTAAGTGCTTATCCAATCACAATAATGCATTTCCAAATAGTTCAAGATAAATAGAATAAGTCACAATACCAAAATATTTCATTTCATTAACTCAAATGATTACAATAGAAGGGCCGAAGCCATTACATTAAAGCCCTAATCTACTGGCACTATGGTCGCATCCTCCACATCTGCCCAGCTTCCTAGGGACCCTCCATAGCCTCCTCAGCAGTTGAATATCTGGTCGACCTCTAGTAGGCCTACCGAACTTTATTTCTAGTGCAGATATGTCCAGAGTTGGGTGGTAGACCTCCCTTAAGCGCCCCAGCATAGTTTGGGCATTCCATGAGGCCCAGAAGTTAGCGAAGGTATAATACAGTGGGTGCTCCTCAAAATGATCAATGAAGCGTTGCATAGCTATCTCCCTCGCCACTTTCACTTCGGCCTTTAGAGAGTCGATGTCCTCAACCTGGGCCTCTGCCCGCTGCCTCAGCTTAGCATTTTCTTTGTTTGAGGCCTCCAAAACCTCCGTAGCCAAATGGTGGTGCACATTGGTATGATCAATTCACCTTGTTAGAGAAAACACCTGGCACTCCGTCTCATATAGCTCATTCCTCAACCTCTCCACCTCAGCGTTAGCCTTCCCCAGTTGTCCTTCCGCCTCCAACATTTTCTTCTCCGACTCCAAGCCTTTTACCTCTGTGCCAGGTCGACATTTTTGGCTCGGAGATCATTTACCAGACCACCAATTGGACGCTGGTGTTGAGGGCTTAGGTAATGCAAGTGCTGTTCGCCACCACAAGGTCCTTAGTAGTGCACGAGGTCATATGATCCCTCTACGCCTCAATCCGATATTCACTGTGGACCACTGGCACAACTGTTGTCTCTAGAGGCAGAGCCTCCTGCACCTCCTTGACTGGCTCCTTGGTCTTGATGCCCAAGAAGTCCACTTCCTTCTAAGGGTGAGTCTTCTTCCTCCTCGGTTGGTCTGGTACTTGAGTTAGAGGAATAGCTGTAATCGGAGTGGGATCTACAGTAGCAGGAGTAGCCTCGGGCGGAGCCACCTACTCCCTTATGGTGACCCCAGTGGGGATGTTGTTTGCCGAAGAGCAGGGGCAGTCCTAGCCACTATGAGCCCCTTGGTTAACGGCGCAACAACTTTTTTTCCCTTCCTCAAAAGAAAGGTCTCGAGATCCTCTTCCTCCACCTCGCCACCATTGGCTGGAGCTTCTTGCTCGCGGCCACCAAGTCTTCTATTTGTTTTTTCTAAGTTGAGGAGGAGGTCTTCAAGGCCCTTACCTCGGTCATCATCCTCTGGATGGTCTTGAAATCAGGCCTCAATGGCCTCTTCTTATTGAAGTCATCTGCAACAAAACACAAAAATTAGCAAGTATAACGGGATCAGACATCTACTATAAGGAGGTCACTCTAAAATACTTACCCTACGAGGCCATCAGCTCATGTCTCACAAAATGGGTTTTTTCTAATCAACTTATTGTAAGACCTCCTCTTTAGGGGGAGCTAGTATACTATGCAAATAGTATCAAAATTCTTGGTGGATAACTCACACTGAGAAAGAACCGTACAAGAACCAAACAACAGTTATAATCTAAACTGACGTGAATAAACATAAATACAAAGGTCTAATACTCACCAAGTGTTGAATACTTAGTTGGGGCTGTCTGGGGCACCAGGGAATTTCCTTTCACTGTATCCCATCGTCTGAAAGCCCAACATCATGAAGTCTTCCAATCCTTAATCGAGTTCGACAGGTCAAAAACGAATAGAATGTGGGTCTCTCATGAGGTCAGATAATACCACCCCCTGGCTTTATCATACCCCACTACACTTTAGGAATGTAGATGGTCTGGAAAATAGAAAAAGGCATTTCTACCCCCATATGAGGCTTATTTCCACAGCATCCATGAGTCAACCATTTTGCTTCATGAGTTCGAATTTAGTTAGGTTGGAGCTAGGCCATAGGACCTCAGAAAAAGACGAAAGAAAAGGAGAATGGGCAACCTAAGACCTACCCTAAGGATAGCCTTACTAATAGACACACACCCCCACCTAGGGTAGCATGCTCACTCATCTAGCTCCGATAATATTAGACCTACAATATCGGAAATCCAGTATTTTTTCCTAAGTTTATCCAGGTCGGTGGATTTCAGCTTTGAAGGATAGTCAGACGTCCCTAGTGCACAGAAGTGTCTACGGGGCTATTTGGTCATCTCCAAATGTTCTCTCTCTCTCTATAATAGCTTTGGATAGCATGATCGAAGTCGCCAGCCTCGATTCATCTACCCTTACTTATCTCCAACTCCCTCTCAGAACCATTGCCCTCAGAAGCCATTTTTAATGAAGAAGAAGCTAAATAACTGGGAAAATACTTACGAAGGTCGACTGAAAATGGTGTTATACCATTGGAGAGTTCGAAATGAGTCACTGGAAAGCTTAAGAAACATCGAGAATCGTCGAAAAAGGTGAAATTCACAAGAAAATTGCTAAAAATTGCAAAGAAATTTGAGAACAAAGGAGTTTTTTGAGTTGCAAAAGTGAAAACTTTTGAATGGCACAAGGCGCCCTTTTATAGGGAGCATCAGATGATCTACATTGTTGAATTCAAATGCTATCAATATGGGCCGTTGTTCGCATCACTAATCTAAACCATTGAAACGAAATGCTAGATTTGATCAACGTCCAAGATCTAGTTGTGACTCTCATGCAAGCACCAAACGTGTCACCTGGAGCTTCAACAGTTGTTTGCCATAATTAGCTGCAACAACCTTTTCTGGGAATAGGCATCACATCTAACTGTCTTTCTTGGAAATACGCGATGGTCGTGTCACATCATTCAAGATTACAAGTTGCACGTTTCGGATTGAAACTCCTCAACTTTACAAAGCTTCAACCCTTTTGACGCGAGTCCCCTATGGGTCATCGTCTCGGTTGCAGCGTTGCAAAAGCTTTACAAAACTTCAGGCCATTTCCTAAGCATCGTCCCTTGTAGGTCAGAGCATCGATCGTAGATGAGCTTCTCTATCAACTTTACAAAGCTTCAACCCTCCTGATGCGAGTCCCTTGTGGGTCATCGCTTCAGTTGCAACGTTGTAAAAGCTTTACAAAGTTTCAAGCCATCTCTCAAGTGTTGTCCCCTATGGGTCAGCACATCGGTCGTAGGTCAGCACATCGGTCATAGATGAGCATCTTCATCAGCTTTACAAAGCTTCAACCCTCTCGACACGGAGTCCCCTATGGGTTATCGCCTCGATCGTAGCATTGCAAAAGCTTTACAAATCTTCAAGCCATTTCCCAAGCGTCGTTCCCTTTGGCTTATTGCCTCGATCGAAGATGCACCCTACCAACCAACCTCACAACGCTCACCCTACCATCTCCTTGCATCTTCCCCTAAGGGTCAACGCTTTGATAGAGATGGCAAAACCTACACTCAAAATGGCAAGCATACACAACCGATCAAAAAAGTCCACGAATGATATAAATATTCATCCATGAACTTGGGAGACTACTGTTAAGCCCCTCACTAATCCACCTCAGCACATCACCCTTACTCCATAGCAAGGTGCCACCTGTCCAGCCGAAGTGGTTCTGAAGTGATATGAGCTTCGCCCGAGCCTCAAGCTCACACCGTCAAATACATACACGTGTCCCACATCCAACGGTGTTCCTCGCCTATAAATATCAAAGGTTTGGCAAGCGGAAAAGGTAATGAATCTTTCTCATATTAGGCACTCTTACTCTAAGTAAAATATACTCTCCTCCCCACTCTTTTGCACAATTTCAACACCATTCTGAACACCGTCCACTGACTTGACCATCGGAGTGTGTGTGGCCACCACCATCCCCACTGGTTCCAACTGTGTGCGTTTGGCCGTTTGCTATTGTGTGCAGGGAGAAACACATGGAGTGATTCTCAGTTGGCCATGTAGAAAGTCCAATTCGACAGGTCAACAATTATTATCATCATCACAAGTGTCATATTATTGAAATGGGCCGCTTCTTTTGTTGAAGCAAGGCCAAACATGCCTTATTTTTGACAAATAGAAGTGCTAGTCATTCATTTCTTTTTTTAGTTGGCCATTGACATCCATTCAACATCGAAGAAAAGATAAAACAAAAGTAAGGTTAAATTGCAGTAGCCGTCTTTAATCTTGACATCGTTTTGCACTTCTGTGAACCTTCATTATTAAGTCCCTGTTTGTCTATTATTTTTCAAAAAGCATTTTTCTAAAATTTATTTCTAACAACGCTTCCACAATAAAATATTTTGCACGAAAATCTAAATTTTTTCTACTTTTTAATCACGCATTCTTTAAAATATAAGTATTCCAAAACTCATTTTTTCTTCAACAATAACAATAACAACAACGACGACGACGACAATAATAATAATAATAATAATAATAATAATAATAATAATAATAATAATAATAATAATAATAATAATAATAGACATCAAACAGGGTAAGTTTGTTAAATAGCATATTTGACCTTTATATTAAAAAATAAATAAATAAATAAATAAATAAATTAATTAATTAGAAAATTAATTAATCCATAATCAAAACTTGATGTATCCAAAGCAAAAAATTCACGATGCCCTTAACAGATTATACGTAGCCTACCATCGGAATATCTTTATTTTTTGTTCTAAAGCTCTACATAATCCTAATTTTTTGGTTGTTATCCTTATTTCTTATAGTATATCAAAAGCCCTTTTAGAACATAAAATATTTTTTCTAGTATTAAGTTTAATTTTTAACTTCACTTATATTTTTCAGAATTCAACCAGAGCCTATTTAGCCCCCGTTTGGCCCCCATTAAAACTCATCAATTTAATTTAAATTTTTCTCTTTTCTATTTTCAACCATAAAATTTTCAATAAAATAATATTACATACAAATCGAAGACTTTTTATTTTTTCACAATAATTCATTTTTCAAAAAAAAAAACACTATTCCCCACATTATAAATCCAAATAATAGGGGCTTAAAGGAGACCAAAAATGTTTTAAGTTTATACAGTTTATTTACATTAAGTCATGTGTGATTTAATGTTTACATTGACAATTTCTATTATCTACGATTCAAATTCAAAATTTTATATATGTAAGAGATTCAGTACTTCACTTTTGAAATTTGAGAATTCATAATAAAACCATGTGAAAAATTAGGAAACCTCAGGCGTAATTTTCTAACACGTGAATAGCCAAAGATTGACTTTGTGAAGACTTGAGATGTGAATATCTAATCCCTATTCACCAATGCTAAATGTACAGAAGAGGGGTTCACAGAACAGAACCCCTCCAGATGAGATACGTGAGGTGGGCTCTATGTAATTAAAATATTGTCATAAAAACTCCGCCCACCCCATCTCTTGTATATGATTTGGTGGGGGTTCTGTGAACCCCACTCTATACATGTATCGCCTCTCATTCTTATTAGGCTAATAAATGGATGAGGCGGCCCATTGAAAATCAATCAATGACAAATACTGAGAAAATTAAACTTAACTAAAAGATTAGACGTTGACTGGGACGGCCAAATATCATTCCACTCTTGTACATCAACAAATCTTGATTGTTACATACAAAACTCATTTTCCATTTCCTTTTGAGCAAATAAAAAATTAAATAATGTTATTTGTACATTTAAATTGTACATTGTTGTTGAGATTATGTGATGTGACAAATAATATGATCATTTATTTGAAGAAGAATTTATTCAAATAAATGATTAGATTATTTGCTACATCACACAATGCTAACAAAAATGTCAATCAACAAAATTATAATTGTAACATGATTGAATTTTGATCGTGGACTGCCAAAATGATTATATATGTTAACTCTTACCCAAAATTTAATAATTGAGCTCAGATTGCTTTAATTTCAATTTTGGTCATTGCTCTTTCAAGTGAAACATCAATTAAGTCACTCGACTATAATTTGTCAAAATCAAATCACTAAACTTTAATTTCATTGCAATATTATTCACTCTATTAATCCTCATTACTAAGAATTTAATATATCCAGCACCATTAGCTCCTGTTTGTCGATTAATGTGCTACCTATTTATGTTGTGGCTGCAAAATTTTTAAATTGGGGATAAAAAAAGAGCTCTGTGCTTTGTCTTGTTAGATCGATTACCAACAAATAGAGTATAATTTAGCCCCTATTTGATTTAAATTAAATTTTTTTTTTGATAGATTCTGATAAAAGTTGATGAAATGTATAGTTGAAAAATTAATAAGTATTGTGAATCCCATTAAATATATGATTGAAAATAAGTTTAAAATATAAAATTTAAGATATGAAGGCAAACATGGACTTATTTTCTAAATTTACAGCAATAACACGATTATGCGGCACATTCACCTCAAAAAGAAATACACATCAATGATAAATTTTGAACATTCATGTAGGATTTCATTAGGGGTAGGGACTGGTGAACGAATTAACAAAAACACACTCCAAAACTCAAAGATCAATCAACAAGGGCATAAAAAATGATAAACTATTAAATAAAATATAAACTATAAATTTAGATTAAAAATGAATACTTAACAATGATCATATAGCAATATATATTTAAAAAATACATGTAGTATTTATAACTTCATTATCTTTAATAAGTTTCAAGGAAAGAAAATCTTGATTTTGATGATTGACTTCTTTAAAAACAAGTTCTTACGAAATATTGAACTAAAAATACATTTTTTTCCCAATTGAGGTTGCATTAAAGCTATGATTTTTTAAAAGTATTTCAAAGATTATTTAAATTTAAATGTTGATTACCTATTAGGTTTTATTGTAAAAGAAAGAAAAAAGAGTATGAAAAGTGAAATTTTGGCATGAAATAATTTTAGGGTCTAAGGTTCAAATATCTAGTGTGTATTTGTGCAATACATCAGCAAAAAGAGAAAATAGGGATAACTGAATTCACTATTAATTATAAGTTAATATCAACAATCGGATCGAAACCAATCGATTCTCGATGCACAGCCCCAGAATCCGTCCATTTTATTAATGGGAGATTGGTTCTATCCGATTCCACCAATTCTGGGAAAAAAAAAATACCCATCCCTAAATGTCATTGTTTTGTTAAGTTAAGCAAAGGAGATAAGAAAAATCGTTCAGTGATATAATTGAGACAAATTAAATTTTGATAACCTAATTGAGATTTTAATAAAAGATCTCAAATAGGGATTTTGATATAATCTTTGGCATATGCGCTTTGATAGACCTCCATTTTTTAGTTAGGCTTGATTGCAATATCACACCAAACCATTGCATAAAGGTATAAATTAATGACTAATAATTAGCTCAATTATTAGGGGGCGAGATATAAAAACCTATACATTGAATGAAAGAATTGATGCCTGGGAATCATATTATAAACCTATATACAGTCAATATATTCGGTGACAATTGTTTGACATTTATGAGAGAATTGGTGGCTGATAACCATAAACACGTAAACTCAAATTTTTTCATACTTTTTAATCACATGTTCTCCTAAAGTTCACTATTCGAAATATTGTTTTTCCCAAATAATGACCATCAAACAGGGCTTAGAAAGTATAATAACTATTTTTTTTTTTTTTTTAATTAACAAAATTATTGAAAACAATTTGAAAGTACAATGATGATTAAAACAATTTAGCCTATAAACATGTACGCTTACGAAATTGAATGACTTTTCAGGGTGTTTGTATTATCTATAGATGTTCAAAAGGGTTTTTTGGTAGAGATTTTTTGAAGTAAGAAAAGGTCATGAATCGATTGAATGGTTATTTTTGAGAAAAATAATTTTAAAAATTCCACCCAAACATGCTTTGATTATACTTTAATAAAAGAATTAAGTTGTTTATTGCATTGGGCCACCAACCAGAATACAATATGAGCGTGTGATAAACATGACACTACATATTGTAAACAAATCAAAATTAATTAATTAATTTTTAACTATTTCACCACATTCAATTCAACTTATTTTCGATGTGGAAGTTTACACCGTCCCTTTTTTTTTGGGCCCAAAATTGGTTCTGAAACATTCAAATTTGTGACAACTTGATGCTTAGTAAATTGCCTCTATGCATGTTATTTTTCAAACCGTATGAGTAACAAGCAATTTTCTTGACGAGTGACTAGAAGTGAATTATAATTTAGAAAACTTGAGTACTTTCAGGATTATGTTGAATATATATTTTGAATATTCACAAAAATTAGATTTCATGCTTACCTAATAGATTTACTCTATCGAAATTTTAACAATTACATTGAACAAGGCAAGTAGGTATTTTACTAGGACGGTGGATGATCAGTAGTGAGCATAGGTGGCGTGGCAAGAACGCTAGGGACTTAAGAGTATTTTTGTTTTCCTTTCTTCTTTTCCTCACTTTTGTTTAGTTCTTTTGTTTTCCTTCACTTTTTTTTCCACATGTTTTTGGGAGTTCAAGAATAGATTTTCATTTTTGTGTAGTATATTACAATTTGCGAAAGAGACGCTTTAAGAGTTTATAATATCATAATACTACAATACAAATGCTTGCAAGAAGTACAGAATAAAATATTTTCAACTTAAGATTTTTTGAGCTTATCCATATAAACATGGACCCAAACAAATATTTCTTTTTTAGGGGGGGAAAAAAGGATTTACGTTTCTCGCGTGGGACAAAGGTGATTCACTGCCAGTCACAGTCAAAGGCCAGCATCACATTGGTATATTTTCTTTTGAGCGTCTTTGATTTGTCTAAATGGACAAGATTAGATGCTGTTTTGCTTAAGTTACTCCAGAATTATATAACACAAATAATCTTCATTGAGATCACACTTTTTTAATATTCACACAACAATTTTTTGTTTAATGGACCAGATTTAAATTATAATGACTATCCTTAAAATTATAATTTTCACATCTTGTTTATAGAGAGGATTTTTGCCCAAAATGTTTGTTACGAGAGCCGAAAAGATATATTTATATCTCCTTTTTTTAAAAGTAATTGATATAAATAATAAATACAAAAATGTTAAATAAAATATTTGTCCGTCTTTTCACAATTTAATGCACGTATATAATGTGCGTTTTATAATTCTCTCGTCAAAGATACCTTTCACTCTTCAAAAGTGTTACAAATTTTTCTTCTTTGTTTTTGCATGAATCTTGAATAATCTAAACATTCTCACTAAAATAGGCAAAGTTACAAATTTTTAGTCGGTATAGACACTTAAGTATTCTTCATCGAATTTGCATAGATTGCCTAGAGGATATTTTAATTAAAAGAAAATAAACTTATTTTGCGTGACCATATCTGATTTTTTTTTTTTTGGTTGCATATTTTATTTTGGACAAAAAAAAAAAGTATTATAATAAGATTTTTTTTCTATTTTTTTTTGATGTGACAATTGTAAAACTTCAACATTTATTTATTTATTAATTATTTTCTTGTTGTTTGTTAATGCTCTAATATATTATAGTCTACTTTGATAACACGTTATGAGTCACTGTGAATATCGATATATCTCCCCATGTTTATGTGTCTATTAATAGCCATTCCATGCCTTATTTTCATCATGCTATAAAACACGTGCATTTCCTGAACTTAGAATAAAATTACTATGCCTTTCTCTAAGCCTAATATAAATTCAATCTCGAGTTTTCATTCCAGCGCCCGCCTGGGAATTGGCTCCAACATCGACGAAGGGAGATGGGTTGCTTACGTTCGTCGAACCCTAGAGGAAGAACTTGAAGAAGAGACACAAATTCCAGCTAGTATCTTCAGTGTTCCAAAAACCCTATTGCTGAGTGATCCGGATTCTTACTTCCCACAAGAAGTTGCCATAGGCCCTTACCACTGTTTCCGTCCCGAGCTTTACGGCATGGAGAAATACAAACTTGCTGCTGCACAAAGAAATCAGAGAGAAATCCCAAACAAAAAACTCCATTGTCTTGTTGATCAATACCTCAAATTTGAGCTCAAGATTCGAGCTTACTACCATAAGCCATTAAACTATAGCGGCGAAACTTTAGCATGGATGATGTTGGTGGATGCATCATTCTTGTTCGAGTTCCTTCAAGTCTGTGCTGTCGGAAAAGGCAAGGTACCAACTAATGTTCCATCAAGAATGTCACATTTGATTGAATTAGCTGTAACTAAGGCAGCAAATAACGCCATATTTAGAGATATTCTAATGCTCGAGAACCAAATTCCATTTTTTGTGTTGAGGGAATTGTTAGAATTTCAGTTCCCATCATTGGAGTTGGCAGATGAATGGTTACTTTCCATGTTACTTGAACTCAGCAAAGAGATCTCTCCATTCAAGATGGTGGAAGAATTCCCCAAAATCCAGCTAATGGATTGTGCTCATTTACTCGATTTTGCATACCGTGTTATCGTGCCAAAGTTGGAGGAACAATCTCATGATCATCATATAACTGAAATTGAGGAAGATGGTGAATCAAAGGAAGGCGAGAAGGATTCTTTCACTGCAGAACCGATTTACATTTGGTGGCTAGTGAATGAGGTATGGAATATCCTTTCTAAATTAGAAAAAGGACCAGTTCAATGGATCAAAAGCGTAATCTTTTCAAAACCTTTAAAAATGGTTGTGAAGTTGCCTTGTATCATTATATCTAAGGTTCCTGTCTTAAAAATGTTAAAACAACCGTTGGAACAAGTATTCAGTGCCTTAAATAAATCAGGGGAGATGGAAGAAGACGAAGATTCCGAACCAAAAGGTAACATCGAAAAACCTCCATTGATAGAAGAAATTAAAATCCCTTCTGTAATTGATCTCTTTGAAGTTGGCGTGTGCTTTTTGCCTACTAATGAAGGCATCCGAAGCATTAATTTCGATGTAAAAACAGCCACACTCTATCTCCCTATCATTAGTGTAGATGTGAATTTGGAGATTGCTCTAAGAAACATGGTTGCATATGAAGCGTGCCGAGTATTAGGGCCGATGGTTCTAACTCGTTACACAGAATTAATGAATGGGATCATTGACACGGAAAAAGATGTGTGTTTTCTTCGCGAAAGAGGGATTATTATAAACCATTTGAAGAGCGACCAAGAGGTGGCAGACCTCTGGAATGGAATGACTAAGTCTATTAGATTGACAAAGGTGTCTTTCATAGACAAAGTGATTGTTGATGTGAATAAGTATTACAACGGAAGGTGGAAGGTTAAATGTGGAAAATTCATGAAGAAATATGTATTTGGTTCGTGGAAGATTCTCACATTTCTTGCTGCTATTATGCTGTTGTTGTTCATGTGTTTACAGGCATTTTGCCAGGTCTATAGCTGCAGACGCCTTTTTCCTATCAAAACTCTTGAACCCGGGGTGATTGACTAGAACCTTTTTTTCACCTTACCTTCTCATGGTTTTTAAAGGTCATATTTGTATCTCATATTATGTGCAAAACATATGAATGTCTTTGTTTTTGATAAAAATGAAATATATTTTGTTACTTTTGGTACATTCGGATGACTCTTAATTCACTAAGTGGATTCTTTCTTGCTTTGTTTGAAGTCTAAGAAACTTTTCACTCTCATTTCCACTTTTGGAAGCTCAAGTCACGTGTCAGAATCCCATATGCCAACTTTTCTTGTACTTAGGTTTGAAGTTTGGAGAACACTTGGAGCATCCAATTAAATGCTCCGGGCCCAATGAACAAGGATGAAGAAATTTCAAAGAAGGGTATACTTTTTGGAACCCGTTGTTCACGAAATATTTCTTTCGATTTAAATTATCGAAAGTGTACGAGTCGTGACAAGTAATAAAGTGGACTTTAGAAATTCTAGTATCGTCCCACAGAGAAAGAGTAATTCAATTTTATTTATTTTAGCCTTAACCGAAACTAATTGACTTAAAATGAATTTTATAATTAAAAGTCCTAATTTTGGGAGAAATCCCCAAATTGAAGAATCCTAATTTCAAATTAAACCCTAATTACTCAAATTCACTTAACGAATGACTTAATTACGAAATGTTATGAAAATAAATGAAATGTATTGTCAATTTATGAAAATCTATGTAAAACGAATGCACTAGAATCACGAATCTCCAAATAATTATTAAGTAAACCCGAATTTCACAATTTTGATAATCCAATGAGAATTTAACAAATCAATGCTCTTAAATCTATTCAATAATCTCTCTCGAGATGTATTGAACATATTCTCATAAATCACCAGCCTATATTTCTATGACGGATGCAATTATACAAGAACGCATGTATTTTTTGTGAGCAATTAAAGATTTACATAGGGTATAGGGGTATATTTTTATCCCCTATCGGATCCTATGATGAATTATATATGTCGAGTTTAATCCAATTTTTTCAAATTCAGAATTAAACCACCAAATTCACACAAATTAAGTGCACATTAATTGTGGAAACAAATAAATCAATAAAATTCATTCAAATAATCCCATCGAACTATGAATTCAAAGTCATGAAATAACAGGTTTAATAATAATTACATGATTCATCGATCACCTAGTTACAGAAATCTGGCCTATCATGATAAAAATAACGAAATCTATCAAGTTTTGAATAAAATATATCACCGAGTTATCAAAACTTGAAGAAATCTTGTAAATCTTCACGTCAATCCTTGTTCTTGCCTTCAAATCCTTTCCAAAATAATGTTTTTGCCTCCCAATTCGTTCCTCCTCGCTTCTGGACATTTTTTGCTATTTAAACCCATCGAAATTAGGTTATCAAAGGAGTTGCAATCATATAAGAAAACTGCAAAAATCGGGCACATATTATATCTATGCGACCGTATAGGCATAACTTATGTGACCGAATAGGTATATGGATTTTAGCGTTTTTAATCCCTGGAGGGTTACTCACGACCACATAGATTTTCTACTATGCGACCGCATAGTAGAGTGAACTTCCAAATTGAGTCATTTTGATCCTCAAGTTTCATTCCTTCACTCCTTGACCTCCTCTCTTGTTTCTAGTTGCTCCAATGTTCCATTATAACTTCCAATTGGTGCTTAACTTGATCAATTGCTTGATGTGTTCATCGGATCAACTTTCAGATAATTGCAATTTGGTCCCTGAGTTTTCATTTTGCTCCAATTTGGTCCTTTTTCGGCTCTTTTCTCCTGAATTCCACTATTTCCATAGAATCGCCTACATTGCATGAATTCGACAAAATTAAGTAACAATTTAATCATTTTACTTGTATTTAAGTCATGTTTGTGATGTAAATAAGTGTGCATTGCACACTTATCACCCGTGTTTAAAATAAATAAAAGAAATATCATATTGTAATGTTTAATATTTTCTTTTGTGGTCGATTTGATCAAACACATGTTATCGATACTATTTATCGAAGGTCGAATTGAAAAATGAGTTTTTGTCTTGTCAGAGTTTTCATTCAATTATTTACCGATCAAAGGGTCCGAATTTTTGATAAATCATCCATTGGAGTTCGGCAAGTAGTTGCCCGATCAAGATAATGGAGAGGTCATGCGTTTGACCACAACTCCATGGCAAATGTATTTCGATGGCTCCAGTAAGCAAGGGCCAATGTTGAGGCAGGTGATCCATCCACATTAAGAAGGGTGATTCTCAACTAGTAGTGAGACAAGTCATCACTGAGTATGAGGCAAAGTAGCACTCATACACAAGAAGAGCCCTAGACTCAATTCGTCGGGTTTGATGAAATTAAGATTAACCATGTACCTAGAAGGGCCAATGTTGAGGCTAACACAATGCCCAACTATCTTCGGCGTTTGAGATTTCCTAATCGGACAATTAAACAAACAAAAAACGACGATTCCAACAACATTCCAAAAAACTTTGGACTCTTACATAATGGAGCCAGATATTGCTTATCTATTTGTATATTTTAAATAATTATTTTATTTATGTTATTTGAGTATGGAAATAAGTGTATTCGTTCCTTTTGCATTATTATGAATTGGGTGCATAGAGAAGCGTAAAGAGATACTAGAATTTTTTTGTCCTAGAACGGTGAAACGAAGGTTGGCATATTGTGTTAATATGGTCTCAATGACAACAATTCTATTAATTGGGAGATGTGGATCAAGGGAGCTATGGCAATAATACATTTGGATGTGTATTGAACATGACCAATGTTTGAAGTCTAATTATGGGCTTGTTTGAGCCACATTATTTTAAAAAAAATACATTTTTCAACAGTGATTTGAGATAATTTCAATTACATTCTTTAATAAAATAATATTGCACGCAAATCTAAAATTTTTTCTTATTTTTTAATCACATATTTTCCATTGATTGAATATGAATAATGCATTTTTCCCCAAAAATGTGGCTCAACATGGGCTATATAACAAGGTTATTAGTAAAAACGTCTCTACATTTAGAGTTTATTGTACAAAATATTCCTGTATTTCAATTTATTTTGTTTTATTTTTTATCTTTGTATTTTTATCCATTATTTTCACTTTCCATTACGAAAATAAATCATTTCATCTATTTTTATTCAATTTCCTGTTAAAAGTTTTAAAATGACCAATATATCCTTCTATTTAAATAAAACAAAAAGAAGAGAAAAGATAAATAAAGAACTAATTGCAATCATAGTTTGAAAATTTATTTTAAAAAAAAATTCAAACGAGTCCTAAATAAATTTTTAAAATATTATCTTTATTTCTCACTCCCTCCACTACCACCACTACCATCGGGTTAAATCAACGGTGACCAATAGTGAGTGGTCTAATATGATAAGAAAAATTAAAAAAATAAAGCATTCTACCAGGTTTATAGCTGTCGACACCTTATTCATAATAAAGCCCTTGAACCCTCAACGACCGACTAGATATTTGACTCGAGCCTCAATTTCTCCTTACCATCCAAGGTTTTTAAAGGTCATGTTTGTATCTCATGTTATTTGTCGAATATATGTATGTCCTTTTTTTTTTTTTTAAATTTAAATTGTTACACTTGGATGACTTTTCACTAAGTGGACTCTGGAAAGGCTACGATATTGACTCTCATTTCCACGTTCGAAAGCTCACATCACGACATAGTCCCACATGCCAATTTTTCTTGCACTTAGGTTTGATGTTTCGAGCATACTTGTAGCCTCCATATTAAATACTCCAAGCCAGGTATAGGGGAAGAAGAAATTTCAAGGAAGGGTGGATTTGGTAGGGGTACTTTTAAGTTTGGCCATATCAAATTTATCAATTTTCACTTTGACTTTTGAATAGTTGAATATTTCCACTATGACTTCTTGCTTGTTAAAAGATAAAAATGCTCTTAAATATGTTGTACAATTACATAATATCGTTTTGTTTACAAGACATTATTATCCTTTTAGTTAACAAGTAAAAACCAAACACTTTCTACTTAAAATTACAAAACAAGATAATTTTTTCATATCTGTTTATTCCAACATAGATAAAATTTCTCTCACCTCTCATCCTCTTCAACCTCAAAATCTAAATAATTTATTGAACGCTGTATAGAAAGTATTCTTTTATATCAATCACTTCAAATCGATAAGTATATTTATATATGTTTAATTTTGTTTTTATTAGATTTAGTACACATTTTAATCCAAAAATCTTATTTCAACATAGTAATACTTGTATAAAATTTTTTTACTAGATCTATGATTTTTCTAAGCATGAACAAGAAAAAACTCATCAGCATATTGAGACTGACCGGCTGTTAAAAAAATAGAAAAAAGAGAGAAGAAGGGTGAAAAAAAAAGGAAGTTAAAATTAAAATTAAAAAAATTACAGGAAAAAAAAAAGGAAAAAAAGAAAATATAATGAAATTAAAGTTGAAAAAAATTACGATTTTATTAATGAAAACAATTAAAAAGAATTGTAAATCAAACTACCAATTATATTTATAATTTAAATTAAAAATAAATTTTAAAATAATTTTCAAAAAAGTTATAGTAAAAACAAAAAATTTAAAAAAGGAAGGAAAGAAAACAAAAGAAGAAAAAATGAAAGAAAAAAGAAAAAAGAGCAAAAAATAGAAAATGAATAAAAGAAATAAAAAAAGGACAGCTGGCCCAAACCGACTGTAAAATTGCCGGTTGGACCAAATTTTTTATAGGCGGCTGGGCTGACTATTGTCGGTGACAGTTGGTTCTCACCGACTGCTTCGACAAGCTTAAACTCAAAACGGTCCCTAAAATTCAATTAACATCCATAAATCAAAGTCTTTAACAAATGAAAATCATTTGTAAAACATATACTTCAACCAATTAAGAAGATGAATATTGAAGAATAAAGTGAAAGATCAAAGACAATACTATGCATTCACCAAAGTTTCACCCCCAACTTTAGCTAATGGTTTAGAAATACATAATGAAATATTACAAGGAAAAGGAAGAAAGCTGGAATATGATGAAAAGGAATTGATGCTCTCAAAATCTTGGCCAAGGTCCCCCTTTTATAGGCAAAGGAACATCCAAAATGTAAGTGGACAATACAACTTGTTTCTATTCAGCCTCAAGATAGCTATAATATGCAATTTGATGTCAATTTTCAGATACTTTGTGCAGTAAATTTGGACTTATAATCAACGGATAAATTGTTACCACTTGAGTTGGCTTTTCATTGATATAAATATCAGGTTCATTAGATCTCTATAACTTCAGATATGATTAAAACAATGAGTGCTACTTCACAGGTAGACAAGCTGTATCTGGCAGGTAACAAGTTGGACTTTGCACGATAATTTTGGCTGCCTTATGATGCAAATTTGACTTCTTGATAAACATAAAGGTTGTAGAAAAATATCTTATCTTTCCAATTCAACTTGAATCACCTTGTTTCAATAGCTACAGTTCGAGTTATGATTATTTTACTGAGATAACTGTATCTTGCTCAAGACAGCTAATCATTTTTTACTTTTCAACATCTTTTCTCCACTTGCTCCACTTGTTCTATCTTGGAAATATATGAAATAAATACTCTTTCAAAAGTATAATACTCATTCCGACATATATTTAAATACATATTTTGATTAATTTCACTTTTAACCATGTATTTATGGAAATTGAATTTACGACAAGAGAATTGAAATTAGAGACTAATATTAGTGAATTTAAATAAATTGAATGTAAAATGACTTGTAAATGATATATCTTTGAAACACTTTTAAACACTAATCAGTGTTCTTGTGTTTCATAATAGTTCCACTATCATAACCTTACAATCTTTTTCCCTTTAGAAAATTTCTCATCATTATACTCCAATATGAGTAATTTTTACTATTTAATTTGACACTAACGGATTGAAGTGAATCTTCTGTTATAGTTGCCATCATAAAGTTAACAAATAATTGACTATGATCATTGAAATCAACCAAATTATACGACAACCGACGTACCACCACAAACTACAATCGAAATATAGTGTATGTATAATCAAAATAATATCACCAAAAGATCAGAAATTTACCAAGGAACAAATTGCTTTTCAACGTCACCTCAAGAAAATCTCCCATGCGCTCTTACGGACCTAAAATGTCACTGCGCTTGAGTCCCACGAGCCATCTGATTCCACGCACCTGACCAAAATATGCGTCTCAACCTGCCGAATAAGAATTTGGTCTCAATTTTCTCAACCAACCTTTGGATTGGTTGAAATCATGATTTTTAGTTGCAATCGATTAGGTTTTTGCACAATTTCTTCATGCCTAGTTTTTTCTTCGATTTCCAACGTGTCATAATCAGAATTTTCACAAGTTTCACTCAACTATAGGCTCTGGTAC
Organism: Olea europaea var. sylvestris; assembly: GCF_002742605.1. Taxonomy (NCBI): domain Eukaryota; kingdom Viridiplantae; phylum Streptophyta; class Magnoliopsida; order Lamiales; family Oleaceae; genus Olea; species Olea europaea. The sequence continues at coordinate 4,724,471 of NC_036259.1, read as the reverse complement.
CATGTTAACAATATGAAATACCTTGAACTAATATAGTGAATCAATTCAAAAAGAAGAAAGAAGAGAAGAAGAAGAAAGAAAGAAAATAATAATAATCTATTGAGCCACAAAAAATTAGGTGTCTAATGGCAATCCATAAGTTTATATATTACAAGAAAAGTAACTAAAAGGAAACCTATAAAAGAAGTAAACTAAATATTATACAATAGTATTATATTTGGCTAACAGAAAGTCGTGAACTACATATTACAAATTTATTTTTCTCATTTCCTTTTCGCCAAAATGTACAACATAAGGTGTTTAGACTCTAGGTTCATAAAGTTCAGGTTTCTCTATTTTCTATGAATGCATTCGTTTATTTGGCCAATTATTTTTTCAATTGATATATTTCAATTAATTATTTCGATATTTTAGTTATTCATATTATAAATTGGTACATCATGTAGAACAGAATTGTCGACAACTTCTTTTTGTGTTATTTTTTCCCATTTTGACATAACTTATTAAAATATTTCAATTCCATATATTTCAAGTACTTTATCTTCTTCTAGAATTTTATAATTAGTTATGTCTATGTATTCTTCATGAGTATGCATCTCTTAAATGGGGTCATCTTTCTTATTTGCAACATTTTCTTTTGGAGATTTTTGTCTTAAAATCGAATATAATCAAGATTCAAGCATGCAATAGATATATCTTGCGAATTATACTCTTAGGATGTCAACTCGAGTTGAAATATTTAAACTGGTATGTGAGATATCATTAATATCTTTCAATATATAATTTTTACTACATGTAAAATAGCATTTCCTAAAAACAAATAGAAAGCATTTTAGAGTGTTAATCTGTTTCTACCAATGATGCATTGTGGGTTTCACAAAAGATTCTGATTTCTATGTTTCATTTGAATTGTCCTAGGAACCATAGACTTCCCCATTGTAAATCTACCTGATATGTATAGGGCTCATCCTGTTTGTCAATGGCTTTTGCCAAACCTATGGTAGTCTTGATTATCTCGGATAATCAGTCTAGTTGTTAAACGTGATTATGTAAGAATATTGATATTCATGACGCAATTTTGAAAATGAAAAACTTGCTGAGATTGTGTAAATATCCGCGTCCCATGGTTTTGTGAGTTCTAAGTTTCCCATCTTGATTCGTGCTTTGCTTTAAATGATTTGGGCGCTTTAGTTGTTTCCTGCTTCTCGAGTTCTAAATCTTGGCTTCATCAGTGTCAAATGTAAGTATCTTTTTGATGCGTTAGCTAGAGATCTCAATTATCCTAGTTGAAATCTTGTGCTCCACTTATCGCCTCTAGACATTGCTCTTTGTTAACAATGTTGCTCTCTCACATCTTACTCAATATAGGTGTCTCGTTAGAGACATACTCCATCGTTACTCGCCTGAGATAAAAGGTGTGTACACACAGGTTTGGCTTAGATTTTGTGTTCTTCTATTATCATCATCATCATCATCATCATCATCAAGTGTCATATTATTGAAATGAGCTGCTTCTTTTGTTGAAGCCAGGCCAAACATGCCTTCAGTATTTTAGATAAGTAGAAGAGCTAGTAATTCATTTCTTTTTTTAGTTGGCCATTGACATCCCTTCAACATCGAAGCTAAGATAAAACAAAAGTAAGGTTAAATTGCAGTAGCCGTCTTTAATCTTGACATCGTTTTGCACTTCTATGAACCTTCATTATTAAGTCCATGTTTGTCTATTATTTTACAAAAAACATTTTTTTAAAATTCATTTCTAACCACGCTTCCACAGTAAAATATTTTGCACGAAAATCTAAATTTTTTCTACTTTTTAACTACCCTTCTTCAAAAAGTAAATATTCCAAAACTCATTTTTCTTAATAATAATAATAAAAATAATAATGGACATAAAACTGGGGTAGGTTTGTTAAATAGCACATTTGACCTTTATATTCAATTAAGCAAAAAGAAAAAATGGGGGGAAAAAGAAAGGAAGATGGAAAATTAATTAAATCCATAATCAAAACGTGCATTTATCCAAAGCAAAAAATTCACGATGCCCTTAACAGATTATACACAGCCTACCATCAGAATATCTTTATTTTTTGTTCTAAAGCTCTACATAATCCTAAATTTTGAGGTTGTTATCCTTATTTTTTATAGTATATCAAAAGCCCTTGTAGAACATAAAATATTTTTTTCTAGTATTAAGTTTAATTTTTAACTTCACTTATATTTTTCAGCATTCAACCAGAGCCTATTTATGAGGTTTGGCCCCCATTAAAACTCATCAATTTAATTAAAATTTTTCTATTTCCCATTTTTAACCATAAAAATCTTCAGTAAAATAATATTACACGCAAATCGAAAATTTTTCATTCTTTCACAACCATCCATTTTTCAAAAAAGAAAAACACTATTCTTCCTGTGACAAATCCAAATAATGGGGGCCAAATGGGGGCTTAAAGGAGACCAAAAATGTTTCAAGTATATAAAATTTATTTACATTAAGTCATGTGCGATTAACGTTTACATTGATTTCTATTATCTGTGATTCAAATTCAGTTCTTCACTTTTGAAATTTGAATTCATAATAAAACCATGTGAAAAATTAGGAAACCTTGACCGAATTTTCTAACATGTGAATAGCCAAACACTGATTTTGTGAAGACTTGAGATGCGAATATCCAATTCTTATTCACCAATGCTAAATGTACAGGAGAGGGGTTCACAGATCAGAACCCTTCCAGATGAGACACATGAGGTAGGCTCCATGTAATTAAAATATTATCAAAAAAAACCCCACCTACCCCATCTCTTTTATCTGATTTAGTGGGGTTCTGTGAATCCCACCCTGTACAGGTATCACCTCTCATTCTTATTAGGCTAATGAATGGATGAGGTGGCCATTGAAAATCAATCAATGACAAAAATTGTGAAAATTAAACTTAACTAAAAGATTAGACGTTGACTGAGACGGCCAAATATCATTCCACTCATGTACATCAACAAATCTTGATTTCTACGTACGAAACTCATTTTCCATTTCCTTCTAAGCAAACAAAAAATGCAATAATGTTATTTTTATATTTAAATTGTACATTGTTGTTGACATTATGTGATGTGATAAACAATCTGATCATTTATTTAAATAAATGACTAGATTATTTGCTACATCAATAAAGATGTCAATCAATAAAATTGTAATTGTAACATGATTGAATTTTGATCGTGGACTGCCAAAATGATTATATATGTTAACTCTGACCCAAAATTTAATAATTGAGCTCAGATTGCTTTAATTTCAATTTTGGTCATTGCTCTTTCAAGTGAAACCTCAATTAAGTTACTCGACTATAATTTATCAAAATCAAATCACTAAACTTTAATTTCATTGCAATATTATTCACTCTATTCATCCTCATTACTAAGAATTTAATATATCCACCACCATCAGCTCCTGTTTGTCAATTAATGTACTACCTAATTATGTTGTGGCTGCAAAAATTTTAAATTGGGGATAACAAAAAAAAAAAAAAAAGGAGCTCCGTTGCTTTTTCTTGTTGGGTTGATTAACAACAAATATAGTATAATTTAGCCCCTATTTGATTTGAATAAAAAAAATATGTATTTTTGGAAGATTCTGATAAAAGTTGGTGAAATGTATAGTTGAAAGATAAATAAATATTGTGAATTCCATTAAATATATGATTGAAAATATGTTTAAAATATAAAATTTAGATATGAAGGTAAACATCGACTTACTTTCTACATTTACAGCAATAACACGATTATGTGACACATTCACCTCAAAAAAGAAATACACATCACCTTGATGTAAATTGAACATTCATGTAGGATTTCATTAAGAGTAGGGACTGGTGAAGGAATTAACAAAAACACACTCCAAAACTCAAGATCAATTAATAAGGGCATAAAAAATGATAAACTATTTAATAAAATATAACTATAAATTTGGATTAAAAATTAATACTTAACAATGATCATATAACAATATATATTTAAAAAATACATGTCGTATTTATAACTTCATTATCTTCAATAATTTTCAAGGAAAAAATCTTGATTTTGATGATTGACTTCTTTAAAAACAAGTTCTTATGAAATTTCAAACAAAAAATACATTTTTTCCCAACTGAGGTTGCATTATAGCTATGATTTTTTAAAAGTATTTAAAAGATTATCTAAATTTTAATGTTGATTACCAATTAGGTTTTGTTGTAAAAGAAAGAAGATGAGTGTATGAAAAGTGAAATAGGGTCTAAGGTTCGAATGTCTAGTGCATATTTGTGCAATACATGAACAAAAAGAGAAATTAGGGAAAATTGAATTTACAATTGATTTTTAAGTTAATATCAAGAATTGGATCGAAACCAATCGGTTCTTGATGTATAGCCCCAAAATCAGTCCATTTTATTAAAGGAAGCCGAATTGATTGGTTCCACCGATTCTCGGAAAACAAAATGCCCATCCCTAAATGTCATTGTTTTGTTACGTTAAGCAAAGGAGCTATACATATTATAAAAAACCTATACATTGAAAGAATTGGTGGCTGGGAACCATATTATAAACATGTATACAGTCAATATATTCGGTGACCATTGTTTGACATTTATGATAGAATTGGTGGATGGAAACCATAAACACGTAAACTTAGAATTTTTTTATACTTTTTCATCACATGTTCTCCTAAAGTTCACTATTCGAAATATTGTTTTCCCCAAATGATGACCATTAAACAGGGCTCCGGAAGTATAATAACTATTTAATTTTTTTTAATTAACAAAACTATTGAAAACAATATTGACAACGATCATTAAAAAAATTCACCCTATAAACATGTCTATGCCTTTCAACACACAGCCTATTTATACGCTAACGAAATTGAATGACTTTTCAGGGTGTTTGTATTATCTATAGATCTTTAAAACCATTCCTCAGTAGAGATTTTATGAAGTGAGATATTTTTTTTTAAAAAATCTAAAATGTGTAATTAAAAAGTAATAAAAAGTCATGACTCAATTGAATGGCTATTTTTGAGAAAAATAATTTTAAAAATTGCACCCAAACATGCTTTGATTATACTTTAATAAAAGAATTAAGTTGTTTATTGCAATGGGCCATCAACCAGAATAAAATATGAGCGTGTGATAAATATGACACTACATATTGTAAACAAATCAAAATTAATTAATTAATTTTTAACTATTTCACCACATTCAATTCAACTCCTATTTTGCAGCATAAAAGGCTAAAAGTATTCGGCAAATTTTCATTGTGTGTCCTCAACTTATTTTCGATGTTGGAAGTTTACACCGTCCCTTTTTTTTTGGCCCAAAATTGGTTCTGAAACATTCAAATTTGTGACAACTTGATCCTTAGTAAATTGCCTCTATGCATGTTATTTTTCAAAATGTACGAGTAACAAGCAATTTTCTTGACGAGTGGCTAGAAGTGAATTATAATTTAGAAAACTTGAGTACTTTCAGAATTATGTTGACTATACGTTTTGGATATTACAAAAATTAGATTTCATACTTACCTAATAGATTCACTCTATAGAAATTTCGACACGTACATGAGATAGTCAACGGTGAGGATAGGTGGCGTGGCAAAAACGCTGGGGACCTAAGAGTATTTTTGTTTTCCTTTCTTCTTTTTCCTCACATTTGTTTTGTTCTTTTGTTTTCCTTCACATTTTTCCACTTGTTTTTGGAAAATTATGCTGTAGGACGTAGGTTGATAGAAGTGCCCTAAAGAGAGAGAGAGAGAGAGAGACTCTAACGATTTCAATCAGGTGGAACCTCTATGTGCCTAACTTTGTGAAGGTCAGGGACCTAAAGGCCTAAAATATTTAACACAAGCGCTACTCACAAAAGTTGGGACTTCAAGAATGGTACAGAATAAAATATTTTGAACTTAAGATTTATTGGCTCGGAGTTGTGCTTATTCATGTAAACATGGACCCAAACAAATGTTTCTTTTTTAGAAAAAAAAAGAAGATTCACGTTTCTCGCGTGGGGCAAAGGTGATTCACTGCCAGTCACAGTCAAAGGCCAGCCTCACTTTGGTATATTTTCTTTTGGGCATCTTTGATTTGTCTTAATGGACAAGATTAGATGCTGAATTGTTTAAGTTTTAGCATCTTTGACTCACTGCCAGTCACAGTCAAAGGCCTTTTTTTTTTTTTTTAATAACATAAATAATCTTCATTGAAATCACTCTTTCAGCATTAATTTTAAATTGCATCAAAGATCTTTAATCTTCATTTATTGTCGTATCTATATCCTAAACTTTTTTTTTTTTTTAAATTATATTCTTATCTTCTATCTTCTTTTTTTCAAGTATTGTTTAGTGTACTTTGAAATGAGGGTAAATATTCAATAACACATTTTTATTTGTTGAATTTTTGCTTATTGCGAAATATGAGGGTAAATAAGTCTTATTATGACATTCGAGAACCCTTTTTCCTTTTTTTTTTTTGGTGGGATACATTTTATTTTGGACAAAAAAGTATTATAATAAGATTTTTTTTCCTATTTTTATTTTATGTGACAATTGTTAAAACTTCAACATTTATTTATTTATTTATTGTGTTTTGTCAATGTTCAATAATATTATATAGTCTACTTTATCAAACAAGTCCTCATGCGTTTCTTTAATAGCATGCCATTATTTTTAATTTATAATTTCGGTGCAAATGTGAATGCTAACTTATTGGCTCCTTAAAAGTAGACAAGAATGGAGATTCCACACATTATGAACCATTGTGAATAGCTATCTATCTCCTCATGTATATGTGTCTATTAATAGCCATTTCAATCCCTGATTTTCATCAAGCTATAAAACACAAGCGAATTTTCTGTACTTAGAATAAAATTACTGTCTTTTTCTAAGCCTAATATGAACACAATCTCGCGTTTTCATTCCAGCGCCAGCCTAGGAATTGGCTCCAACATCGACGAAGGGAGATGGGTTGCTTACATTCGTCGAACCCTAGAGGAAGAACTTGAAGAAGAGACACAAATTCCAGCTAGTATCTTCAGTGTTCCAAAAACCCTATTGCTGAGTGATCCGGACTCTTACTTCCCACAAGAAGTTGCCATAGGCCCTTACCACTGTTTCCGTCCCGAGCTTTACGGCATGGAGAAATACAAACTTGCTGCTGCACAAAGAAATCAGAGAGAAATCCCAAACAAAAAACTCCAATGTCTTGTTGATCAATACCTCAAATTTGAGCTCAAGATTCGAGCTTACTACCATAAGCCGTTAAACTATAGCGGCGAAACTTTAGCATGGATGATGTTGGTGGATGCATCATTCTTGTTCGAGTTCCTTCAAGTCTGTGCTGTCGGAAAAGGCAAGGTACCAACTAATGTTCCATCAAGAATGTCACATTTGATTGAATTAGCTGCAAATAAGGCAGCAAATAACGCCATATTTAGAGATATTCTAATGCTCGAGAACCAAATTCCATTTTTTGTGTTGAGGGAATTGTTAGAATTTCAGTTCCCATCATTGGAGTTGGCAGATGAATGGTTACTTTCCATGTTACTTGAACTCGCCAAAGATCTCTCTCCATTCAAGATGGTGGAAGAATTCCCCAAAATCCAGCTCATGGATTGTGCTCATTTACTCGATTTTGCATACCGTGTTATCGTGCCAAAGTTGGAGGAACAATCTCATGATCATCATATAACTGAAATTGAGGAAGATGGTGAATCAAAGGAAGGCAAGAAGGATTCTTTCACTGCAGAACCGAGTTATGTTGGGTGGTTAGTGAATGAGGTATGGAATATCCTTTCTAAATTAGAAAAAGGATCAGTTCAATGGATTAAAAGCGTAATCTTTTCAAAACCTTTAAAAATGGTTGTGAAGTTGCCTTGTATCATTATATCTAAGGTTCCTGTCATAAAAATGTTAAAACAACCGTTGGAACAAGTATTCAGCGCCTTACATAAAGAAGGGGAGATGGAAGAAGACGAGGATTCCGAATCAAAAGGTAACATCGAAAAACATCCATTGATAGAAGAAATTAAAATCCCTTCTGTAATTGATCTCTTTGAAGTCGGCGTGTGCTTTTTGCCAACTAATGAAGGCATACGAAGCATTAATTTCGATGTAAAAACAGCCACACTCTATCTCCCTATCATTATTGTAGATGTGAATTTGGAGATTGCTCTAAGAAACATGGTTGCATATGAAGCGTGCCGAGTATTAGGGCCGATGGTTCTAACTCGTTACACAGAATTAATGAACGGGATCATTGACACGGAAAAAGATGTGTGTTTTCTTCGCGAAAGAGGGATTATTATAAACCATATGAAGAGCGACCAAGAGGTGGCAGACCTCTGGAATGGAATGACTAAGTCTATTAGATTGACAAAGGTGTCTTTCATAGACAAAGTGATTGTAGATGTGAATAAGTATTACAATGGAAGGTGGAAGGTTAAATGTGGAAAATTCATGAAGAAATATGTATTTGGTTCGTGGAAGATTCTCACATTTCTTGCTACTATTATGCTGTTGTTGCTCATGTGTTTACAGGCATTTTGCCAGGTCTATTGCTGCAGACGCTTTTTTTCTATCAAAGCCCTTGAATCTGGGGTGACTGACTAGAACATTTTCCTCACCTTACCTTGTCATGATTTTTAAAGGTCATGTTTGTATCTCATATTATGTGCAAAACATATGTATGTCTTTGTTTTTGTTAAAAATGAAATATATTTTGTTACTTTTGGTGCATTCGGATGACTCTTAATTCACTAAGTGGATTCTTTCTTGCTTTGTTTGAAGTCTAAGAAACTTTTCACTCTCATTTCCACTTTTGGAAGCTCACATCACGTGTCAGAATTCCATATGCCAACTTTTCTTGTACTTAGGTTTGAAATTTGGTGAACACTTGGAGCATCCAACTAAATGCTCCGGGCCCAATGAACATGGATGAAGAAATTTCAAAGAAGGATGTACTTTTTGGAACCCGTGTTTAAAATAAATAAATAAAAAAATCATATTGTAATGTTTAATATTTTCCTTTGTGGTCGATTTGATCAAACACATGTGATCGATACCATTTATCGAAGGTCGGATTGAAATATGAGTTTTTGCCTTGTCAGAGATTTCATTCAATTATTTACCACAAAAAGAGCCCTAGATTCGATTCATCGGGTTTGATGAAATTAAGATGAACCATGTACCTAGAAGGGCCAATGTTGAGGCTAACACAATGCCCAGCTATCTTCGACGTTTGAGATTTCCTAATCGGACAATTAAACAAGCAAAGAAAGGACGATTCCAACAGCATTCCAAAAAACTTTGGACTCTTATATAATGGAGCCAGATATTGCTTATCTATTTGTATATTTTAAATAATTATTATATTTATGTTATTTGAGTATGGAATTAAGTGTATTCGATCCTTTTGCAGTATTATGAATTGGGTGCATAGAGAAGCGTAAAGAGATACTAGAATTTTTTTGTCCTAGAACGATGAAATGAAGGTTGGCATATTGTGTTAATATGGTCTCAATGACAACAATTCTATTAATTGGGAGATGTGGATCAAGGGAGCTATGGCAATAATACATTTGGATGTGTATTGAACATGATCAATGTTTGAAGTCTAATAATGGGCTTGTTTGAGCCATGTTAATTTCAAAAAAATACATTATTCGACAGTGATCTGATATCATTTCAACCATACATTTTTCAATAAAATAATATTGCACGCAAAGATTTAAGAGTTTATGATATCATAATACTACAATACAAATGCTTGCAAGAAGTACAGAATAAAATATTTTGAACTCAAGATTTATTGGCTTGGAGTAGAGCTTATCCATGTAAACGCGGACCCAAACAAATGTTTCTTTTTTAGAAAAATAAAAAAGATTAACGTTTCTCGCGTGGGACAAAGTTGATTCACTGCCAGTCACAGTCAAAGGCCAGCATCACTTTGGTATATTTTCTTTTGGGCATCTTTGATTTGTCTTAATGGACAAGATTAGATGCTTATTTGTTTAAGTTACTCCAGAATTTTATAACAAAAATAATCTTCATTGAGATCACACTTTTAGCATTAATTTTAAATTGCATCAAAGATCTTTAATCTTCATTTATTATCGTATATATATCATAAACTTATTTTTTTTTTTTTTTTAGGTTATATTCTTATCTTCTATCTTCTATTAATTAGAATTCTAGACTATAATTACAGATTTTTTTTTTATTTTTTATTTTTTTTCAAGTATTGTTTTAGTGTACTTTGAAATGAGGGTAAATATTCAATAACACTTTTTTATTTGTTGAATTTTTGCTTATTGCGAAATATGAGGGGTAAATAAGTCTTATTATGACATTCTAGATTTTATTATTATTATTTTTTTTTGTGGGACGCATTTTATTTTGGACAAAGAAGTATTAAAAAAGATTTTTTTTTTTCTATTTTAATTTTATGTTACAATTGTTAAAACTTCAATATTTTTTTATTGTGTTTTGTCAATGTTCAATAATATTATACAGTCTATTTTATCAAACAATTCCTAATGCGTTCCTTTAATAACACTCCATTATTTTTAATTTTTAATTTTGGTAGAAATGTGAATCAAATAGCACTTATTGGCTCCTTAAAAGTAGACAAGAATGGAGATTCCACACATTATGAACCATAGTGAATAGCTATCTATCTCCTCATGTATATGTGTCTATTAATAGCCATTTCAGTCCCTGATTTCCATCATGCTATAAAACACAAGTGAATCTTCTGTACTCAGAATAAAATTATTGCCTTTTTCTAAGCCTAATATGAACACAATCTCGAGTTTTCATTCCAGCGCCGGCCTGGGAATTGGCTCCAACATCGACGAAGGGAGATGAGTTGCTTACATTCGTCGAACCATAGAGGAAGAACTTGAAGAAGACACACAAATTCCAGTTAGTATCTTCACTGTTCCAAAAACCCTATTGCTGAGTGATCCGGATTCTTACATCCCACAAGAAGTTGCCATAGGCCCTTACCACTGTTTCCGTCCCGAGCTTTACAATATGGAGAAATATAAACTTGCTGCTGCACAAAGAAATCAGAGAGAAATCCCAAACAAGAAACTCGAATATCTTGTTGATCAATACCTCAAGTTCGAGCCCAAGATTCGAGCTTACTACCATAAGCCGTTAAACTATAGCAGCGAAACTTTAGCATGGATGATGTTGGTGGATGCATCATTCTTGTTCGAGTTCCTTCAAGTCTGTGCTATCGGAAAAGGCAAGGTACCAACTAATGTTCCATCAAGAATGTCACATTTGATTGAATTAGCGGTAAATAAGGCAGCAAATAACGCCATTTTTAGAGATATTCTAATGCTCGATGTTAATCAAAGAAGTCATTCACGATTAAACCAAAATTTACACAACCATTCAAAACAGAAATTTAAATGCAAAAAGTAAAGTGAAAACACAAGTATTTTTCGGCCGAAACCCCAGAGGTTCAGCTTAAAGCCTAATCCCCTGTTGAGCATCCATTATAAAACGGATCTAGCTCGGTTGCACTAAAAGCTCAAAATATAGAAGTCAAAATACAGAAATACAGATCACAAGATAGTCACAGAGACTTATCTTTCTACACGAAGGTGATTGGACTATTCTTCTCGCAGGAATCACTCAGATCACTCAGATCTGTTACAAACCACTACCGAACTCAAGAATCACTCAGATTCTTGATACTAATCACTCAGAAAAGTTAAGCATTCATACAATCAGTAGTATTACAGTGAGATTACTGTATTTCCTCACTATTATCTCTCAAGGAATCATATCACAGAGGAGAAAACTCCAAGAGTTTTCAAGAAGGAGCGTATGAACTCAAAACCGGCAGAGAGAAACCCTTGAAGAAAAAAGTGACGATTCAGCTGAGTGAAAAAAATGAGTCCAATCAGAGTAAATAATATCAGAAGCATCCAGAAGCCTGATCCAACGGCCACCATCATCACACGTGTCATGATCCAGTATAATGTTGTTATTTAAAAAAGGAAAGAAGTGTCAAACTTATTGAACACGTTTTTGCTTTAAAAAACTGTGGAAGCAATATGACCAAAGGTCCA